>NC_136976.1:41076930-41121930 GCF_032717465.1 Coenobita brevimanus
CACCCAGCGTTGTAAATGGTTTCTTGGCTTACAGGAAACCATTTGGCTTGTCACTCAATGTAAAGCCACCTGTAAAGGAAAGAAAAGGAATAAGAAGTGACAGGAAAGATAGAAGAAATAGGAAGACAGGAGGGCAGACACAGAAAAAGAATGATAAAAGCTAAGGAAGTAGGCAGCACTTCATCAAGTGAGTGGATGATGGTCGCCATCACCTACCACAAATGATCTCAATGTTAATATTTGTGCCAGCAACCTTTTCACTACTATAGATTCTTTGTTGTCTGGAACAAATTGCCTGGTGGTAACTTAATCATAAAGAAAAAAAAAGTTATAGTGCAGCGTGGATCCTAAATTTTCCTCTATTTAGCCTACAGAGCATAAAATATGAGTATGGAGAACCAAGAAGGAATGATAAAGCCTACGATTAACTTCATCAAAACTGCGACGTCTTCTTTGTAGTTTCTTTTCATAGCTACAAAATGATTTTATTCAGGACAGGACAGCCCATGTTCGTGAGGAGGTTGGTCCCTTAAGTCTGATGGCATTTCATATTTTGTTCTTGCAACCCTTGGACGATTTTGTTCTGGTGCTGAGATTTTCCGAACAGAATGGGTAAGATATAAGCAGCTCATCGCTACGACAGGCATTCCCTAGGGTGAGTGATATCGTCTATTGATATAACGATCAGATTAAAAAGAATAACAACT
Source organism: Coenobita brevimanus (assembly GCF_032717465.1). Taxonomy (NCBI): domain Eukaryota; kingdom Metazoa; phylum Arthropoda; class Malacostraca; order Decapoda; family Coenobitidae; genus Coenobita; species Coenobita brevimanus. Next base: position 41,077,638 of record NC_136976.1, read on the forward strand.
TCGTTGGGCTGAGGAGATTAATGAGGGCAAGCTCTATCGCCTCCAGTTCAGAAGTGCCTCCCCCCAAACAAATCATTATAGACTGAATGCAGCAAAAATAAACTCTAAGGCCGTCATCGTCGCGAAAAAATACTATGATGTACCTCACGATTATTAGCAAATGAGTCAATCAAAAACTCAAAGTCAGCACGATCAAAACTATATAGATACAGAAAAACAAATCTATAAGTACATTAATAATTGCGATCCAGGGAATATTTTCTCAGTTTATTCTTGCCTTCCCCTGACAAGTTCATTTAACTTTGGGACATCCAACTGGTGACGTTAAATATTATACATCCTTTATTTTCCCTCTCAGCACAAGAGATCTTTCGTGAGCTGAATAATACAATCAGGAAGTAGTAAGAATCAGAAAAAGTAATACGTCAACTTACTGAAGGGGTTAAATAAATACTAGTTGCATTAAGGTTCCGAAGACGGTATCGTTTGGTCCTTGCCGAGTGCAGCTTTGTTATGAGCTGGGGTCAGGTTTTGCAGTCACTGTGTTAGACTATGTGAACCTTTCATTTGGAGGTATTAGGTGTAAGGTGCAAGTTACTCCTTTTGCATACAGATAATTAACCTGCACTGCCCTACTTCTCTACCTGCATACCTTGCTGCCTGATGTACCTCTTGCCTACCTTCCTGCCTGCCTACTAACCTCCCTAGCTGCCTTACCCTCTTGCCTACCTCGCTGTCTACCTATCTCCCTACCTACTTAACTTCGTACCTAGTGTTCCTCCATGCCTACCTCCTGACCTACATTAATGTCTACCAACCTACTGTACCTACCCAACTGCCCACCCCCCCTACCAACCTGCCTATAATAAGTCCGCTGTAGCTGTAACAGTATCCAAGATAACTGAGCTTTAGCACTGTGCTCTATTGCCTATAAAAATTTCGGTACCACCTCTACCAGATTACTCACCACCAATCACCACCTACATATAGCATAGTACTACTGCTGGCCTAGCTCGCTTGTTCGGTGATAATAAGTATAATAATAAAAACAAAAAGACAAAGTGGAGTATATATCCGCTTTCCGTCCAACACTAATTGATAAAAAATATTGTTTATATTCGCTTTTTGTCTGACACCATCATGGATCAAACCGACACAATTTCATCTGGTGGTTAGGAGGATCTGGAGCAGAAAGACAGACGACAGAATTTCCGTACCCCAAGTGCGGTGATGCGCGAGGGATTCATTGATTTTATCAACTTCCGCTTCCCTCTCTGTGCTTCAATTCTTATGACACGGGGACACATTTTATTAGTGTGTTCTCGCTACTTTCAGACGATTTTATTCGCCTAAACTTTCAATCCGGGGATATATGTCTTCCATCATTCTTTTTATAGTCTGAGCGATTCTATTCAACTTTAGAGAGAAATACATGGGATCCAGGCGTTGGAAATAATCTCAATAGTCCCTTCAGCGTGGGAACGCCTGTCTGATTTCAATGTGATGACTTTATTCACCTCTGGTAGGACGTATCCGGACTGTAGCGGTTAAAAAAGGAGCTACAGCAAAACTGCAACCAAACCCCTGTGCTGTCCCCGTCCCCCTAGGGGTTGGTTCTATGGGGTTTCATCAGCATCAGCATCAAGATCTCCATTATCACCCCAGTGTGGGATGAAGTAGGGTAAGTAGAGTCCACAAAAAAAAAAAAAAAAAAAAAAAAAAAAAAAAAAAAAAGAGGAGAGAATGATATACTGACCAAAGTTTGCCCAACTGAATGAGCCACACTCATATTCACCCATCATTCCAGCCCCCCAAATCCTGGCTCCGTATGACAGGTAAAAAAGCTTCCCTCACATGAGCTCACACTCATATGTTAAAGTCAGTCAGCCGACTGTCAAATTAAAAAGGGGTAACAAATCAAGGTCATACACACCTCTGCCCAAAATTAATCCAGCCAGCTCGATCGCTTGTCAGTTCCCTAGCCTAGTTAGCTTCTATGCCTCTCTTCCTCACACACTTATTTATCTTATCTGTCCACCTTCTAGGCCTACCACGTTTCCTTCCACCTTCAGATTAGCTCAGAGATACCCTTTTCATCACTCTATTCGTATCCGTTCTCTTCACATTCCATAATAGCTAAGCACACTCCATTCATCTCAGGGGTCCACTGACTTTCATGAATTACATTATTCCATATCATATCCACCCTTCGCACTTCCCACACATTCGCCAACAATTTTCTTCTCTTCAGCTCTTACTCTTGACTTTTCATTTCATGGCACATCATCGCCTCATTCCTATTTGTTAGAGAAGGCACTAATACTCCTTCATGTAAGCATCTCCCTCTCTTCCTAAAGCCTTCGTCTGGGTGAAAGTGTATCACAGTGCCAAATTTCGTGTTCTTAGGTATTTAAAAAAAAAAAAGAAAAAAAAAAAGCGCACATTGACGTTGCTGGGACCCGTATAAACAGCCCCACCTTGGAGGCGACCTAAAACCTGACCTGGGTGGAGGTTCACCACTGTGCAGAATTTCTCTTTCCTGTATAGACAAAACTAATAGCCTTACATAACAGCATTCACCTGGTCCCCAGGAGGCTGCTGTACCCGTGGTGGGCAGTTAGTTCACTACAGTCGCGGCGCGCGGCTCTGAGGTTGTTATTATCGTACCCTAGCAACCTACTATTCAAAAGTGCGTCTGATTTCGTGTATAATATGAGACGCATGTGATTCGTGTATATGTTTGTGTATAATAATATTTGTGTATAATATATTCGTGCACAATAATATGATTCTTGTATAATATGATACGAATTCGGACGCACTTTTGAATGGCAGGTTGCCAGAGTACGATAATGACAACCTCAGAGTCGTGCGCCGCGACTATAGTGTCCCAACCTGTCTAAGAAGTAGTTCTAGTGGAGGTATGCCACTGTACAAAAATCGTATTTCTAGGAGCTTCTGGACGCCCCTGGTTGCCAACAAACTCATTCTCTGAGAAACACCTCCCCCTTCTCTTACTCCTCCATCATGGAAAAATATCATTCCTCACCCACTCTGTGAAGTGGAAAAAACGCCTCTGATACTCAAGAAGTCAGTGGAGGCTATATCAACTCCCTCTATTTCGAAAAACCCCTCCACAGCTGCACCCGTCTAGCAGCAAACTCTCATCCCTATTCTGTCCAACTCTCTAATGGAAGAGTTAACCGTTACTCCCAGTCTTTCATTTATGCAACTGGTCAACTCTGGAACTGTCTCCCTCTGTCTGTATTTCCTGCTGCCTATGATCTCCAGTCTTTCAAACGCAGTGTGTCCAGGCATCTCGAAATGATCGGATCTTGAATTTGACTCTCTATTGTATTTTGTTTTTCTCTTGGAGGGAACTGTTATTGCGGGCTCATGGCCTTTGGTTCCTTCTTCCAAAAAAAAAGATATAAGGGTAAAATGGAAAGAGTGGATTTAATATATATATCATTTTTTTTTTTATGTAGAACCTCCTAGCTCCTCTTCATTGCGTACCTCAAAAGCTCACACACTGCTGCTTGGTAACCCTTAATTTGCATTTTTGCAGTACCCATGGGGGTGGGAGGCAAAATCAAGTGTGTTTATAATTGTTTCACACATCCACTGAGTCGTTATACTTTTCTGAAAGATGAAATCTGGCAAGATTCAACTGTAGAGTTTTATGAGCGACACACTTTCTCTTCCATCCTTTTTTTGTCATACCCTCTGAGTTCCAGGCCTCATAAGGGTGTGCTGAAGGGTAGTGGGCGGTGACGGTGTGTTTGTTGTGCACATGGAGTGTACTTGGAGTGTGTCTGAGGTGCGTGTGGTGTGAATCTGGTGCATGGCTTGGGTCTGGCTGGAGTGTTGTCCGAAGGGAGTGTCCAGAGACAAAGGACACCATTTGGAATGTGTTAGGTCGGTGGACACAGTTAGGATGGGTGCGACTATCAATATTGTCCTTTGTCTTTCTGCTCCAGGTACCTACGTGGAAAAGAAATCTCTGCTCTACATTTCGTCTCTGACTAAAGAGGGATGAGTTTTTTGTTCTCACATTCGGTGGAAAAAAGGGTAAATATGATAATGGTGATGATTATGATGATGATGGTGATGATGATGACGATGATGACGAAAAACTGGACCACAATCCCGGTACAGTAAGACTTGTTAACTACTTTTGAGTATTCGCTCAATCATCCACTACAGTAAGGAAACGTTATTCTTGTTTCGTTCTAGCTACCACCAGACGATTCTGTGCAGCTTCGTAGAAACTTTCTGAAGATGAGAGGTCTGACGAGACTTGGTATTTTGAGTCACAGGATGAATTTTTGGCCAAATTCTTATCACTCCCTAATCATTATACTTCGCTTTGAGGAGAACATTCACAGTGGAGAAGCGGAATGGGGTTTCTATTCTCTTCATTGAACTAAACTTCTAAAGAGTGAATTACACCGTCTGGAGGCTGCAGAAAAAAAAAAGAAAATCGTTACTGGGGTGCAGAACAAAATCATCTGGCATCAACAGGGCTATGGTTATTATGGCATTTCATGGCTAAAAAGGGTAAGGACCATCCTTCTTCGATAACATTCCCTATTTATTCTGACTATTGAAGGAAGAGATGGTGTGGTTTGTGGTGGGTGAGATGTGTGGTGAGTGTAGTGTGTTGTGAGTGTGGAATGTGGTGGGTGTGGTGTGTGGTGCGTGTGGTATGTGGTGGGTATGGCGTGTAGTGTGTAGTGGGAATAGTATGTGGTTTGTAGTGGGTATGGTGTGTGATGTGTAGTGGGTGTGGTGTGTAGTAGGTGTGGTGTCCAGTGTGTGTGGTGTGTAATGGGTATGGTGTGTGGAGTGTAATGGGCGTGGGGTGTGGTGTGTTTGGGGTGTGGAGTGTTTGGGGTGTGGTGTGTTTGGGGTGTGGTGTGTTTGGGGTGTGGTGTGTTTGGGGTGTGGTGTGTTTGGGGTGTGGTGTGTTTGGGGTGTGGAGTGTTTGGGGTGTGGTGTGTTTGGGGTGTGGTGTGTTTGGGGTGTGGTGTGTTTGGGGTGTGGTGTGTTTGGGGTGTGGTGTGTTTGGGGTGTGGTGTGTTTGGGGTGTGGTGTGTTTGGGGTGTGGTGTGTTTGGGGTGTGGAGTGTTTGGGGTGTGGTGTGTTTGGGGTGCGGTGTGTTTGGGGTGCGGTATGTTTGGGGTGCGGTATGTTTGGGGTGCGGTATGTTTGGGGTGCGGTATGTTTGGGGTGTGGTGTGTTTGGGGTGCGGTGAGTTTGGGGTGCGGTGTGTTTGGGTTGTGGTGTGTTTGGGGTGTGGTGTATTTCGGACATCGTGCGTTTGGGGTGTGGTGAGTTTGGGGTGCGGTGAGTTTGGGGTGTGGTGAGTTTGGGGTGTGGTGTGTTTGGGGTGTGGTGTGTCTGGAGTGTGGTGTGTCTGGAGTGTGGTGTGTCTGGGGTGCGGTGTGTCTGGGGTGTGGTGTGTGGTCTAGGCATATGCCCGCCTGATAGGGTGAGGTCTAGTTGCATTAGGCTGTCCTGGGTTTGATTCGTTTGTGAGGGTTAGGCTGACTTAGCTGAAATTAGGCAAGGTTAGTTGAGGTTAGGTTAGGTTAAATTTACCTATTGGGGTTTGACCTAGTTGCTTTGGTTAGATGATGGTTAACAATAGGCGGAGTATAGGTAAGCATCCAGAGGAGAGGTTATTTTGAGGTTGGTGTTGAAATGCCTTACTTTGCTGCGGTATATTGCTGGATGAAGTGTGTGTGTGTGTGTGTGTGTGTGTGTGTGTGTGTGTGTGTGTGTGTGTGTGTGTGTGTGTGTGTGTGTGTGCGCGCGCGCGCGGGGCGTTGTGGTGGAAAGAGGGAGTGATTGTATGAAGTGAGCTGGGAGAGAGAAGAGAGTGAATGTCTATATTGGTATGGATGTGTTAGGAGGTGAGAGAGAGTGTGTGTATATATATGGGTGTGGTGTGAAAGTGTGTGTGTGTGTGTGTGTGTGTGTGTGTGTGTGTGTGTGTGTGTGTGTGTGTGTGTGTGTGTGTGTGTGTGTGTGTGTGTGTGTGTGTGTGTGTGTGAGTGTGGTTTGAGAAAGTGTGTATATGGGTGTGGGTATGGGTGTGGGGCTGTGGGAGGGTGGAGTGAGCTTGGGCATGAATGTACAGTAGGTGTGGTGGGAGGGAGTATGTGTATGGATGTGGTAGGAAGGAAGAGTGAGTGTATGTTTGGATATGAGGTGTGGTAGGAGAGAGTGTGTGTATGAGTGTGGGTGCGGTTGGAGTGGGGAGAGAGTGTGTGTATGGGTGTGGGTGTGGTGGGAGGGGGGAGTGAGTGTGTGTACGCGTGGGAGGACCGGAGGAGTGGGCCAGCAGTAAATGTTTAGTCAGTGTGAGATCGGCCGCCTTCACCTCCTGTGTTTACACCACCACCACCGCCACAGCCGCCCCCTTGATCACAATGTGTCAGACCACCACAAACCAACCCTACTTACTTATTTACACCTTACCAACCACATACCTACCTCTTACCAGCGTGTACGGTACTACAGCTGCGCACATACTCGTCTACACACACACACACACACACACACACACACACACACACACACACACACACACACACACACACACACACACACACACACACACACACACACACACACACACTGTTATACATATCCGTTTTATAAGCAGCTTAATTCTGTACAAAAAAAAAAAATCAATGTGCATGGTACAGTAATGCAACCCATGTGGATCTATATGCGTGAATTTAATTAGAAATATCCTCGTATAGAATATTCTTCATTAATATATACTCAAACGAAGAGAGACAGGCTTGTGTATTCACTTGTGAACGAGTATTAATGTGTCTAAATAGTATGGTGAGGGAAGAGTATCACCCACTGACTTTTATATTATGCATTAATTAGTGAGGTCGAGTAGGCTACCTCACTCACATCTTCATATTTACTAAACATTCACGAATGCATAAAGCCTATTTGGTTTAATGCATGTCTTGATGCACTCATTTTCATGGACAGCCGATGCAGATTTTGGACGAGCTTAGTAATCTACGTCAGCATCGTTACATTGGAAGAACGATAATTCCATACAGCAATGTTAAACAGTCTGAAATCGCTGTCGTTATAGGGCAAGATTTCAACCGAAACTTAAATATTCGACATTTCCTTAATTTATCCTCAGTTCTCTACTCCAGTTTTCTTCTTCCTTTTTGCTCTCTCTCCACGCGCCCCTCTCATGTTCCCCTCACCCATAAGTGTACGAGATTCCTTCACTCACCAGCCCTCTTTCTCTGTCCGTCTCTTCAGCTGTCCCTCTCTTCCTTTTCTTTTTCTTTCCCACCATTCCTCTTCCTCTCCACCTCCCCCAACCTCCTTACCTCCCAAAAAGCAAGTCAAAAGTCTCTCTAGCCAACCCTCTTTTCCTCTCCTCCTCACTCCCCCTCTCCCCCCTTCTCTTTTTCTGCTCCACCTTTCCTCTCCCTCGCACCTCCCCTAAACCTCTCACCTCCCTAAAAATAAGTGAAAAGTCCCCCTAACAAGTCCGAACCGCTGGTAATCTAATTTTATAATAGCCTGCCGATTTCTCCCACTAACGGCCACCTCCCTGATCAAGCGACTGTCAAATTTATGCGTGCGAGGTTACTGGAGCGTAAGTCCTGTTCTCGTTAGCATACTTTAATTAATTGCTGATGATTCTCTCCCTCGTCGCCACAAGTCGAGGGAAGGGATGGCTGGGTGCTGGGTTGTGGTGGGACGTGATGGCGGCCTATGGTTATGGTGATGATGGTTGTGGTGGTGGTAGCTTGTGTTCAAAATGGGGTGGATTGTTTTGGTATGCTTCTGGGATGGTGGTGAGTGCAGGAGTCTTATGTGTGGTTGTGGTGGTGCTGTGTGGCTGTGGTGGAGTGTGTGTGGGATGGTTGTATGTGACTGTGGTCGTGGTGTTGGTGTTTGGCTGTTGTGATGATGTGTGGTTTTGGTAGTGAATGTGGTGGTGGTGTATGCAGGGTGGTTGTATGTGGTTGTGGTGGTGGTGTGTGAACGCAACATTGGTATGTGACAGTGGTGATGGGGTGTGGTATTGGTTGTGGTGGTGGGATGGTGGTGTGTTGGTGATGTGGTGGTGTGTGTGTGGTTGTGATGGTGTGTGGCCGTGGTGATTGTGGTGCGTAGTTGTGATGTGTATGTATGTGTGTGTGTGTGTGTGTGTGTGTGTGTGTGTGTGTGTGTGTGTGTGTGTGTGTGTCCGTGGTGATTGTGGCGCGTAGTTTTGATGTGTGTGTGTGTGTGTGTGTGTGTGTGTGTGTGTGTGTGTGTGTGTGTGTGTGTGTGTGTGGTGGAATGTGGCTGTGGTGGTGATTTGTGGCGGTGCATGGTGAGGGCATTTTGTTTTGATTGTAGTTTCGAGTTGAGGCAGAGAAACTGTTGACTAAACCCATTTCGACAGACATACTAAGTCAATCGAGTGATGTTGTTAGGGAACACTGCGGGTTATAAAATGACTATGTAAAAAAATGTACACGTAAGATTAACCCGTTCACTTTGGTTATATTCTTTTCTTTTACTTTACTCCTGCTATTTCTGCATAAATACGTGTAACCTAGAGCTATCGTAGAGAAAATGTTAATGAAGTTATGTCTAAGCCCTGCAAGAGGAAAGATCTTTTAAGTTGAATAAATTCATCGTAGGTTACCTGGACTAAAATAAAACAGAAATATACTGATCATACTGAATGGATTATTTTAAAAAAATGAAAAGAAAAAAAAAAAAGACATGGCATATTATGAGGACATAAAGATAAGAGACCACACACACACACACACACACACACACACACACACACACACACACACACACACACATCTCTCAACCTGAGAAAAAATATATATGTATATATCGTTTGGAAAGGGTAAAACAGCAACCAAGTTAAACATGACACAGCGTAACACTTTCAGTCGGATAACTCTTATTTCACTCAGCATTGGCGAACAGTATATTTTTTCTTAAGTTAAGAAAAAAAAAATACTCATATTAGGTGGGTTTTGGTAAAATTAAGTATTTCTGTTCTGTTTATCGTTCCCCTAATGTCCTTCCAGAGCCGAGTTTATTTGACTCTGTTTTCACAACTAAGTGTCCTCAGCATTAATACTGCATCAGAAATTACTATTCTGGGTGATTTTAATGTCCATAATGTCGAATGGCTCACTTATTCAGCCAGAACTGATGACTCTGGTCTTGAATGTGAGCTATTTGTAGACTCATTTAATCTCACCCAGTTAGTCAGTCAACGCACCCGTGTACCAGACAACCCCGATCAAAATCCCCACCTATTGGACTTGTTTCTAACAACCAATTCAGATAATTATAATGTCGAAGTGAAGTCCCCCCAGTGATCCTCTGATCATTGTCTGATTCAAGCCATCAGTTTAACACCTACCACACCTTTCTGCTCTGAACCTGTCGTGATGACTAAATGGCACTACGACAGGGCAGACTGGGAGGGACTTCAAAATTTTCTCATGGACGTTCCTTGGACCTCCTTCTTCTCCCAAGATGCAAATTCCACATTGGGCCACATGCAGGATTATATTAAAGTCGTCATGGAAACATTCATTTCCCATCATACTTGCAGAAAAAGATGTAATTCTCCTAAATAGTTTGACCAGCAGAAAAAGATGTAATTCTCCTAAATAGTTTGACCACAATTGTGCTAGAGTAACAGAACATAAAACAATAGCCTATAACATTTATACAAGGACCAAAACCAAAGAAGCCTTTAAGTATTATAAAAACATCAGACACCATGCCAAAACTATTATCAATCTTTCTAAATCAAATATTCTACATAGACAAGCTAACAAACTACTAAACAATCCAAATGATAACAAACTGTTCTGGTCAACCCTTATTCATTCAAAACTAGCTTCATTACCACCTCTTCTATTCCACCGTTACAGTCCTCCAATGGAAATCTAAATCTAGTAAGTGACCCACGTGGAAAAGCTAACCTTCTTGTTGACATTTTTTCAACAAACTCAACCCTAAATACAGAAAATCACAATATTCCTGTACTTGATTTTGATTCCTCTCAAATACCAACTTTCATGATTCACACTAGATACGTACAAGCTGTATTACAGAATCTCTCAGCAGACAAAGCTACTGGTCCAGATGAAATTCCTTCAGTAGTACTTAAAAATTGCTCCTCAGTTTGGGCTCCTGTATTAGCAAAATTTTTCCGCTTTTGCATCCGTACCTCAATTTTTCCAGCCTTTTGGAAGGAAGCAAATATCCATCCTGTTCCTAAAAAGGGGGCAACCTTTGATCCATCAAACTATAGACCAATTGCAATAACTTCCGTTCTCGGTAAAGTTTTTGAAACACTGTTTAACAAACACATAGTCAAGCAACTAGAAATCAATAAATTAATCAATAATCGGCAGTATGGATTTAGACAAAATCGTTAAAATGTAGATATTCTTTGCCTTCTTACCCATGAGCTTAACAAAACAATAGACCAACATGGTGAAACACACACAGTAGCACTTGATATTTCAAAAGCATTTGACAGAGTATGGCACCAGGCCTTATTGTCTAAGATGTCACACTATGGCCTTGCATCACTGGTTCCTCTAATGTCGTCTTACCTTCATAGTAGAAAAATACGGGTCATGGTATATGAAATTTATTCTCAGTTTCATTCCATAAATACTGGCGTACCTCAGGCATCAGTTTTGGTGCCAACCCTCTTTCTCATTCATATTAATGACCTCTTATCCGTCACGCACAACCCAATACACTCTTATGCTGATGACTCGACCCTTCATAGTTCTTTCACATTTAGTACCTCCTTTACACAATTTGATATTATAAATTCCCAAATAAACACATCAATTTCTCTGAACCAGGACCTTTCTAAAATTAATCAATGGGGACAAAAAAATCTGGTCTCATTTAATGCTCAGAAAACTAAATACATTAATTTCTCCAGCAGAAAGAATCCCTCAGACTCTCAAATAATTTTAAATGATGTCAGTATTCCCATACCTACTACAATTGATATCCCAGGTGTTACTCTAAACCCCAACCTAAGCTAGACAGCTTATGTTAAATCCCTTGCTAAAAATGCATCTAAAAAACTGGGACTTATATACAGAGTTCGTGAGTTCTTCACTGACGAGCAGATGGCCACAATATGCTAAAGTCATGTGCGTTCTCAGATCGAATACTGTTCACCACTGTGGATTGGATGTGGAGCGGTTGCATTGAGGCAGTTGGACAAAATTCAAAATAAAGCCATTAGATTAATCAATAATCCTGCCATAACGCAGGACCTTCCTCCATTATCTCTACGTAGAGATATTGCTTCTTTAGTATTATTTTATCGATATTTTTACCGTAAGTGCTCTAACGAACTGGCTTCAATTGTGCCTCCCCTTTACATTTTCTCCCGAAATACTCGGGCAGCTGGGAGCGCCCATGAACTCACTCTCTCTCCCTCAATGCAGAACCTCTGCTTATCAAAGTTCATTTATCCCCAGAACTACAACTCTCTGGAATTCACTTTCTGGGAGTTGCTTCCAACACACGTTTAATCCACTCGAATTTAAATCCAATTGTTATTAATATTTTATGAATGGAGGATGCCTTTAGGCACATGGACTAATTTTTTTTCCCCTTTGTTTTTCCTTCCTCCATTCATTATATAAAAAAAAATCTAGCCTTCTTTAACCCTTGCGTGATTATAAACCCTTCCAAGGTGGAAAAAATTCGTTTGGTGCTAGTTTAAGATAATCTGGACGTTATGGCTAGTAGGGGGTTGAGAATGTGAATGATAACAGAATTAAATTAATAAACAATTTCTATTGGGGTTTGCATACAGTACTTCCTGTGCCTCTTCCTTAGCAATTTGTGGATGTAGTACGGTTATATTTTCGTGTCTGATAGTAATGCAATCTTTGTACATAAATAAATGATGTAAATACCATTCAAGAACAGTTTAAAGTGTCACGTGGAAAAATAAAATCGTAAAAGAAGTGGCTCTAGGAAAACTGGCAATCCCAGGGGAATATGGCCATAGCAGTGACGCAGACCCCATGGAGTCGGGGCTATCTGATCGTATATCATAACCTCGCATGTGTCCCCCTGAAATATGGCGCCATAATACGATCCACAATGACCCCACTCTGTCTCTCCCCGCGTGTGTGTATGTGTGTCTCGTCGGCAATAACAACCTGTACAGAAAATCCTTTCCGTAATAAAAGTAAGAAGTAATAAGAAAGATACATCCAGATGACTGCTTCTAATCTTTATTTAAGAAGCGTGCTGCTGAAGAAAACAAATTGCAGTGTGGAATATATATATATATATATATATATATATATATATATATATATATGACTGATGATCTGGCTGTCTTCTACTCGCTATGTCTCTGGCTGCTGCCTGACAGCAGACAGCCAGTAGAAAAAGAAGTACAGAGCATAAAAAAAGAAAGAAATAATACGCATGATAACGGAAAAATGACTCAAAGTTTTTTCCCCTTCACTGTATCTCTCGTCGTTATCTTACAATCTCTACAAAGAAGAAAAAGTACTGAATATAAAGAACTACTCGTAATACAACCCACAATGACCCACCCCATCCCTCTCTACTTTTCAGTGTATGTGTCTGTGTTGGTTAGTTGGCGGCCTGTACAGCGGAGAAAATACATAAAAACATAAAAAGAAGAAATACAGTAATACGAATGATGGTAACTAAATACCTTATTCATTTTTCCTTTTCTCTGTGTACGGCTTCCCTCTGCTACCTGACAACCTGTACAGACAGAAATAAAATAAGAAATTTAAAAAACCTACAGAAGTATCCGCAATATGAATGCTGCAAGCGGATGCACTAACTTTTTCTCTCTCTCACTGTGTCTCTCGTCATTACAAGCCAGCCTGTACAAAAAGGAAGAAACCACAGAATATACTGAAATAATACATTACTATACAAAGTGACCTCGCCCTGTCGTTCTTACCTACACTATGTCTGTCGTTATTAGCTGGCAACTCTGTGCAGAGGAAAATACAAAAATAAAATGAAAGTGATGTAAGATGAACAATAAAGAGAGATTGTGTGTGTGTGTGTGTGTGTGTGTGTGTGTGTGTGTGTGTGTGTGTGTGTGTGGTGGGAAAAAAAAAACATCGTAACTGACTAGGGACAGAAATGCCTAAAGGTTCCCCTCGCAGGGTTAGGCGCCAGGAAATAGATGGATGATAACAGAGACAAAAATATCGATTCTTAAAGGAAAGTAAGAAGGGTATAAAGGGAGAAGGATTAGAATGCCGTATGAAGAAAGGAGAGAGAGAGAGAGAGGGGGGGGGAATGAAGAAAGCAAATAAGTGACGGAGGGCAGCCACGCGAAAAGTAACATTTTAAGAAAGCAGAAAAAGAAAGAGAAGAAAAGATAGAAGATAAACAACCAGAAGCAAGAAAAACAGGAGAAAGGAGAAAAATGTAGTACAGAAAACATAATCAAGAAAAAATGAATGCTAAAGTTGAAACCAGATAAAAGAAGCAAAATCAAACAGGAGAAAATAAAAGAACTAAAGCAGACGAAGAGACAGACTATCGAAGAAAAGAGAATAGAGAAAGAAAAGAGACAGAAAACATACATAAGAAAGCTGAAGAAAAAGAACGAAAAATAAAGTGAAATCAAAGGCTCCTAGATGCTGGAAAGAGAGTAAGAAAGAAATGGCAAAAAAAAGTGGGGAGGGGAAAGGTTTGAGGGGAAAAAAAGAGGACTGGGGAGTCCAGATACTAAACAGCCTCTTCCGTACCCAAACGTTCCTTTGTCCCTCCTTCTCCCCCCCCCCTCCTCTCTCTCTCTCTCTGCCTGTGTGTTTATTTGTCTACCTACCTCTTTGTTCATCTATGTGGCTGCTTCTGTGTGTGTGTGTGTGTGTGTGTGTGTGTGTGTGTGTGTGTGTGTGTGTGTGTGTGTGTGTGTGTGTGTTTCTCTTGCACGACACACTATTCCACCCTTTTCTCTCCTTCCCTTCTCTATCCTACCTCAGTGTCTTTCTCTTTAGCCATTCCTTCTTTACCACAATATCGCCTCCTTGTTTCCCCTTTTCACATCCTCACGTCTCTCGCCCGACCCCCTATCTTTCCCCTTTCATTTTTCCACTCTCCCATCATCTCTCTTATAGCCCTTTTCATTTTCCTCTCGTCTCAATCCCTTTCCCTCTCTACCCTTACTCCATATTCTCCTACACTTCTCTCCTTCTATTACACTTCTCTCCCTCTATCCCATACTCCCCCACATTTCTCTCCCACTACCCTACTCCCTCCATCACTTCTCGTCCCCTCTCCCACCCTCTCCTCTACCAGGTTAGTTCCCTCCTTCGTCATCCCTTCTTTTTCCATTGCCTCATCATTTCTTATTCTTTGACATCAGTGTGTATGTTGCCTATCAGGAATATCGCTTTTTGCGGTTATTATTACTGATTATGAGTGTTTTTCATCCTTTGCACTTCTTCCCTTTTACCGTTCTTCCCTTTCTCCTTTCCTTACTATTTTCCTCTGCTCATCCTTTTCATCTAATCGCAGTTCACGCTTGCTTTTCCCTCTGTCCTCTTCTCTCTCTCTCTCTCTCTCTCTCTCCATTCCCAGCACCGTTTTGCCCTTCCCACTTCACTCTGTCCCATCCTTCCCTCACCGTCCCCTCTCCTTTCCCTCCTCCCTCACCAATTTTTTGCTCCCTCTACGTTTCTATAATTTATTTTTGTCTCAGAATAATTGCGTTGGTTATGCCCTGCCGTATTACAGTTAGTCTTGTGTAGTTTGCTTTCTTCCTTTATACTCTTCTTTCTCTCTCTTTTTCATCATCAGTCTCCTTTCTCTACCATTCCTCTTCTCTCACCACTTTCCTCCCTCTCTCTCCCTCATCAGTTTTCTTTTCTTATTCCCTCTCTTCACCGTGATTTCCGCTCCCTTTCCTCTCCCTATGCCCCACCCCATCACTCTTTTATTGGTCCTTCCCGTCCTCCCTTTCCCTCATCGCTTTCCACTCCCTCCTCCCTCTCCTTCACCACTTACCCCTTCATTCATACTCTCCCTCACCTCTCCGCGCTTTCCCCTTTCTCTCCCTCACCATTCTTCACTTTCTCTCCCTCACCACTCCCTTCTTTCTCGTCACTTTCCTCCACTCTTCTTCACCCTCCCAGTCTCTTAACACTCCCTTTTCTCCTCGCGCTCCCTCATTACGCCTCCCTTCCTCCTCCCTCTCCCTCCTTACTCCTCCTCCCTCTCCCTTCCATCCTCTCCTCTTCCTCCCTCTTTCTCTCTCATCCCCACCATCTGTCCCTCCCCTCCTCCACCTCACCACTCTCCCCTTCCTCCCTCCTCCTCTTCCTCCCCTCCTCCCCCCTCTCAGCAAGCCTATATGCAGTATTTCCCCGGCCTCTCCTCACTTGGACACCCTCTGCCCTCCATTTCACACTGCCATTTTCACGCTCTATCGACATCCAGCTCTTTTTTTTTTTTTTCTTTTTTTTTTTGACCATTTATATTTATGCATTCATTCACTTTATTTCGGGCAACGCACAACACTCTGGACTCTTTCCATCGCAGAAATGAACCCATAACTTACCTCACACACACACACACACACACACACACACACACACACACACACACACACACACACACACTCCCTCTGTCTGTCTGTCTGTCTGTCTGTCTCTGTCTCTCTCTGTCCGTCTATCTGCCTGTCTGTCTGTCTGTCTGTCTTTGTCTTTGTCTCTGTCTGTCTGTCTTTGTCTCTGTCTGTCTGTCTCTCTCTCTCTCTCTCTCTCTCTCTCCCCCTCTCTCTCTCTCTCTCTCTCTCTCTCTCTCTCTCTCTCTCTCTCTCTCTCTCTCTCTCTCTCTCTCTCTCTCTCCCAGTACATTTTCTTATGCAATAATATAATACAAACCCACAGCCTGGGAGCCTGCACACCTTGTTCCATCTATAGATAAACAAATCAATAAATTGGTAAGACAAGAAAAACAAAATCAAGTTCTGTTCATTTAGAGATGCCTGGACAAAGTGCGTTTACGTGGTTGGAGATCAGGGACAATGGAATGAGCAAGACAGTTCCAGACTTGACCAGGTGCATACATAAAAGGCTACGAGGACCGGTTAATCAGGTGCGTGGATGACAAACTGTGGGGACCGGTTTAGTCTTACATATGGGAGTTGGAAAAATTAGGGATTGGACTGTGTAATTCGACCAGTGCTGCATGCCCTCCATAATGGGAAAGAGATGCAAGGACAACCAGAAGACCAGCGACAGTAGTAGCAAAGACAGAGGAGAAAAAGAAAGTCTACGTGAATAATCAGTAAGGTGAGAGTTATCAGAAATTCTCCCACTCTCTTCTAATTCCAAATCTTGCCGTCAGATGGGGCTAATAAGACTCCCCGAGGAACTTTCTGTACGCGGGATGGAAATATATGTTAAGCAGGGGGAAGGGATGGGGTAGGGAAAGGAAGAGGCGAGACATAGGGAGAAGGAGAGGTTGAGGGATGGTGGGCGGGAAGGAAGGCAGGGTATAGGGACAGGGAGAAAGGGGGGTGATGGGAGACTGAGTATGGAGTAGAAGGGTCGAGAGAGAGAGAGAGAGAGAGAGAGAGAGAGAGAGAGAGGGAAGAAGGAGGTGAGAATGAATGCCAATATAAAAGATGTGGGAAATGCAAGGAAGGGCTGGTGGACTGGAGGGAGAAGGAGGGGAGAGGGAGGGAAAAGGAAGAATGGAGTAAAAGAATAGATGGAGAATGGGAGACGTAGGTTACAGGAAAGGATTAGGATAAAGCGCGAACGTAAAGAAGAAGAGAGAAAAAGTGCAGAAGGGAAGGAGTGGTGTAAGAGTGTGGGGGGTGAGAGAGAGGAACGGAGAGATGGAGATTGGATGAGAAGAAAGGGAGGGACGGGGAGCTGGAGTGTAGAGGAAGGGAAAGTTGCAAAGTGGAGAAGAGGGGAAGAAGAACGGTGATAGGGAAGGCAAAGAAGGGAGAAAATGTGAAAGGGAAGCTAGTAGGAGACGATAAGGATAAACTTGAGATGAAAAATGAAGCAGAGGAGATAGGTTGAAGGAGGGGAAAAGGAGTGGAGAAAGAGTGATGAAATTAGGCGGGCGTGGCGGAGAGCTGAAAGTTAAAGAAAGGGAGAGGGAGGAAAAGCGACAAGGTGGAGAAGACAAAAATAGACAATGGGTGAGGGAAAGATGAAAAAGAAAGTGCGAAAGAGAGGTAAAGGAACAAAAAAATTACAAATAGCGATAGAGATTTTTGAGAATTAAAGAAATAACAAGAAGGAAAACTCATACAATGCAACATCCGTGTCCACCATCTGGTCTACTGGTCGTAAAATAGAATCTGTTTTTGCTGTTTCTAAGCTAAACCTTTCCACACAGTTTGGTGCTAAAAAAAAAAAGAAAAAGAAAAAAAAAAGAAAGACCTTGCCATGTGACCCAGATTTTCGACTTATTGTTCTAAAACTCAGCCTCTTCGGTGATATTCAACTCATTCACCAGGCTTAATCCAAATCAGATTTGAACTGTTATAGTTATTTTGTGCACACACAGACAAACGAGTCGTACTTTGATCTTGCTTGGTAACTATAATTTTGACTGCCTGTTCTCGAAATCTGATACCTTTGTTCTTCCTGACCTTTAGCCCTTCCATCAAAATTGGTTCAAATCAGATAAAAATTGAGTTGACCTTGCACTGTGACCTGGGCATCTGACATTTCCCCATGACTTTGACCTTGGACTGATTGCTTTCAGATTCGGTTCCTATTATTTTCATATTAACCCCAACTCTTCCACAAAGTTGGTCTAAATAGGATAAAAATGTTTAAGTTGACCTTATCCTGTGACTTTGATTTTTCACCAATTGTTCTCTCTCTCTCTCTCTCTCTCTCTCTCTCTCTCTCTCTCTCTCTCTCTCTCTCTCTCTCTCACGACCTTATCCTGTGACCTTGATTTTTCACTAATTGCTCTCTCTCTCTCTCTCTCTCTCTCTCTCTCTCTCTCTCTCTCTCTCTCTCTCTCTCTCTCTAGTGTTTCTTCTTGGCTAACTGTCGACCCTTCCACCAAGTTTGACTAAAATCGGAAAAAAACAGCTATTTTGATAACGGAGAGAGAGAGAGAGAGAGAGAGAGAGAGACGCCGATCAGCACATCCCCAACGTAATTTTACATGTTTATCTTTGCTACTTTCAGGTGAGAATATTTCGTATAAGGAAGGTTTTAGTGGCAATATGGTTAATGAGAGCTATGTTTAACTTCTCTGTTTAAATTCTCTCATAATTTAATCATATTGTCCGGATACAAAATATGTCGTCCTAGTGAAGGGCGGAAATCAAGAAGGAAGAGAGGGAGCGCAGAGTAAAGGGATGCAAACATGATAAAAATGTTAATTCCTTCGTTGCTGTGGACACATCGATATTAAAACGACATAAAAACATACAAGAGAAAATTGAAGTGCAATAGGCGTAATAAATCGCTACGTTACTGGAGCTACGAAACCTACAATACGACCAAGAGTACAGTCCCATGTCGTCGTTTTTTATTCTTGCCATATCGAGACGATTTCATTACTTTGTTCAGGGTAAACCTTTCGAGCTTAGTGGCTAGATACAGCCATTACTCACTCCTTATCTACTTGGAAAAACGGAATAAAAACGTCTGGTGTAGCAAGGGTAAAGTGAAAATACGTCCTAGGGCTGAAAAGGTAAGGTACTTTGTTCAGACCAGACGATTTTACTCAGCCGATTTAAGGTGTAACATCCAAGGACTGGAAAACGTCTTGGTTAACCGCTTAGCTGGCATGGACTCGCTCAGGCATTTTATTCCGGCTACATCTAGGCGATATTGTTCAGAGGAAGAGAAATCCTAGTGGTCAAGAGTTAACCTTTCCTGTGATCGTCTTCTTTTTTATTATAAATAATACTAAACAGTTAGTTGAAATGAAGACAACCATGTGTAGTGAAGGAGTTAACGAGGAATGTATCTGTTCAGTCCATGCTTTCGTAACTACGTGCTCATGGTGTAGTGGCTATCACATCTGTCTAACACACAGAAGGTCCCAGGTTCGAGCCCTGGTGAGCACAGTAGTTTTTACAGTAGGTGAGGACGACCATCATCTACTCATTCAGTGCAGAGCTACCTTCAGGTGGACTTATACTGACTAGCAGGTTTCTTGTAGCTCAGGAAATCAATTACAGCGCTGGATGACAAACATGCAGTACTATTAAACAGACGCCTGGTGGTTTAGCTGAATAATGGGTTAAGGCGCTGAAACCATACGTGGCCCCTAAACGTTTATATCCGAAGAATGGTTACTGTTTTTTGCTCACACAATGCCTCTCAGGGATGAGTGTTTAGTCAGCCTTGATTTAAATGTCTGGACTGAATTGGCAAGACTTGGGGCCGTATGCTGCTAATGGGACAATACAGAATAGGGTGGCAGATAATTCGATAAATAGACAGACCAAGAAGGAACACACGGGAGTGCAATCGCCATGCCTACCAACTGGTTTAAGGGCTGCATAACTGACTGTGCCCTGCGACCTTAATGTTCGTCAGGCTACTATCAGAAGCAAACTGTTTCATTCTTGCCTAACCCTTAACTCCTTCACCAAATATAAACTTTGATTTTTCCTTGTGACCTTGATCGTTGAGCTATTTTTATACAAACTGAAGCTCTTTATCTTTGGTTTAGCCAGCACCATCTTACAAGGTTTAGTCTAAATCAGATTAACCTGCTTAAGTGACCTTGCCATATGAACTTTCCTTTTGACCAATTGTTCTCAAAATTGCTGGTCAACCTCCTGGGTGATCCTCTATTCATCCACCAAGTTTGATTCAAATCAAATCAAAGTTGTTTCACTTATTTTGTTCACACACAGAAACATGAATCTACCTTCAACCTTGCTTTGTGGCCTTGACCTTGCCTGCCTCTTAACTCTTCCACCAAGCTTGGTTTTAATTAGATCAAAACTGTTTGATTTAACTTTGCACTGTGACCTTCGTTTGACATTATCGTATGACCTTGAGCTTTGACTGATTGTTCTCACAGTCGAATATTTTTATCATTTCCTTATCCACAACTTTACCAGGAAATTTGATCTAAATCATATAAAAAGTTTAAGCTGACCTTTCCTAGTGACTTTGATCTTTGACCTAGTGTCCATAAAAGCAATAGGTTTCCTCATGCTCTGTCCTTCAAACCTTTCACCAGATTTGGTTAAAATCGAATAAAAACTTTCATATGTTAACACACAGAAACAGACACACACAAGCATATACACGCCACTCAGAACATAAGACCTGCTCTCTCTCCGCTAGCGCGGGTGTAATATGAAAACCTGGAAGTGACAATAATAATAAAAAAAAAAAATCCGTCGTCTGAATCAGCGAATCACTGAAGTCCTTGGAATCCCTTCTTATTTACTAATACATTTCGGTCATACTGGCGTACTTGATTACGTTACACAGTAAAGCTCGCTATATTTTATCCTCTTCAAGTCGATGATGTGTTTTATATTTAATTTTTAATATATCCAAAGAGTTCCATTAGGATTAGGAGAAGGCCACAGTACTGGGGTTAATGAAGACCATAATTATATAACCTCACAGGGTCAAGCACTATTGCCTAAGCTGAATAAAGGAGTCTAGGGGTATCAAGAATTATACAGTAAGAAGGAGCATTCAGCTGGTCTAAGGGCCGAATATTTGACTTTGCTCCGTAACCACGACCTCCGAGAAATTGCCGTAAGAATCTAATTACTTCATTCTTGCCGGACCCTCAACACTTCCACCAGCGTTGGCTCAAATCAGATCAAAAGTGTTGGAGTTGACTTTTCCCAGTGGCCTTAACCTTTGATCTTTCACTGTGGCCTTGCCCTTTTACTGATTGATCTAAAAATTGAAACTCAGTGTCTTTGTTTTAACCTTAACCCTTCCACGAAGTTTGGTCAGTAAAAAAGAGAAAAAGAAAAAAAAAGAAACTGCTTTAAGATGACCTAGCCATGTGGCCTTGATCTTTGACTTACTGTTCTCAAAAACATTAGGTCATCGTCCTAAGTGACACTTAACTCATCCACCAAGCTTGACCCAAAACACATAAAGTCTGTTTAATTTATTTGGTCCACAAACAGACACACGGATCGAAATATGATCTAACTCTGTGGCCTTTACCTTTGACCAATTGTTCTCAAAGCTGAAGTCCTTCGTTGTGGCCTGACTCCTAACCTACCACCAAGTTTGGTAAAAAGAAAAAAAAAAGATTAAAACTGTCTGAGCTGACTTTCGTCTGCTACCTTGCCTTTGACTTCTTTCCTGTGACCCTAACTTTTGACTGATTTAAAAGCAAAACCGTTTATCTGTGCCTTATAATCAACGTTTCCACAAAGTTTGACCCAGCTAGATAAAAAACACTTAAGCTGACCTTATTGTGTTACCTTGACCTTTGATCTAGTAAAGAAAAAAAGTGTTTCTTGGCTGAGCCGCAACCCTTCCACCCAGTTTGGTTAAAATTGGGTCAGCTATGAGTTATTTCATTAAACACACAGTCGAGTAGATCTTTGACCTTGCCCTCCAACCTTAACCTTTCAGTGATATTTAACTGAGTCACTTCATTCTTGTAATACCCTCAACCTTTCCTCTAAGTCTGGTCTAAACTGGACAACAACTTGCTAAGTTGAATTTGCTAGGTCATTGTTTGACCTAGCCCTGTGGCCTTGAATTTTGACCGATTGTTCTTAAAGACTGTAAATGTTCTTAAGAGTGACCCTCAACCCTCTCACCAAGTTTGGGTAAAATCGAATAAACACTTTGAGTTTTTATGTTCACACACACACACACACACACACACACACACACACACACACACACACACACACACACTCCAACCCAGTCAACTGACCCCAGAGCTTCCGCGCGCGGGTGTATAAAAAAATCCTTACAGCCCTATTTCCTACCTACGAGATAGGTGATGCAGGATCCAGAGACGAAGAGAGAGAGAGAGAGAGAGAGAGAGAGAGAGAGAGAGGGAGATCAAACAGCATGAGCAGAGAAGAGGGCCAAATAATCTTTCATACATCCTTCGGACCTTCGGGGTCCTGACTCCACCTCTCAGGGAAAAGTCAATAATGTATACACTGAGTGACAAGTCAAATGACTTCCTGTAATCCTGGAAATCATTCACCACGGTGGACGGTAATCATACAACCAAACAGAGGTTGGGTAGTTCAGTAGGTTAAGGCTCCCCAACCAGACATGGCCCATAAGGATTTATATCTGAAGGATGTTTTGGGTTTATTGCTCACATATGAACACCTATAAGTAAGGCGGTCACCCTTACTTTAAGTATCAGGACTGAGGAACCTAGTCTTGTGCCCCTACACTGTACATAAAAAGGAAAGATTGGATATCTAGAATAATATTAATGAAAAAGAGTACTCAGAGAACAGAATACCAGTGTCCACCAATTGATATGAGGATGAACATTTTACTTTACCCTGTGACCATGACCTTCGACCTGTTGCTCTTAAAATCATATCAATTCCTTCCCTCCAGACCCTTAACCCTTCCATGGAGTTTGGTCCACATCAGATCAAAACTGTTTGAGTTGTTCTTGCTCTGTGACCATGACCTCATTCATGCCAAACCCTTAACCTTTCGATGAAATTGGTCCAGATCGGATCAAAACTGTTTGGCTTTACCTTACTCTGCGACCTTGACATTTAACATTTCCCTTTGGCTTTGACCTTTGACTGTTTCTTTTCAAAATCGAATCCCTTTATCTTTGCCTTGCCCTGAACCCATTTGCAAAGTTTGTTCAAAATTGAATATAAATAAGTTGATTTTGCCATTTGACCTCAACTACTGAGCTCTCTATTTCAAAAGCAATAGGTCATGGCTCTATTCCGTAAATGTTATGAGACAGTTTTGTGTGGATCATTTGGTTAGTAGGGTGGAATAGAGAATTTTGATAGCTTGAATATTGAGGGAGTGGATGTGCTGTTTACATTTTTTCGCCACACTCACAGAAGCTGCTAAATATAGTGCTTGTCTCTAACTGTATGGCTCACTTACTCACTGAGTACAGTATTTCTTTTGAAGAATGGGTCCTGCCCTTATGGAAGGAGTGTTGAGGAATGAGATTTTGCAAAGTGGTAGACGTCCTCCCAGACTAGGTTCCAGGCAGGATGGGACCCCCAAGGGCGGCCCCTCATAGGGGCAGCGGCCCCTGAGCGTCCAACCCAAAACCACTAAGTATAGTCACGTTTTACCTAGGAACACAAGTTTTGCACAATGGTAGAGTTTCACTCATGCCGGGTAATATGCATAGAGGGACCATTGAGGGCCACATCCCGTAGTGGGAGCAGCCTCCAGTGGTCTCGACATACATTATGCGTGGCCAAAGTTTTTAACCAAAGAGCATAAAATTTTTTAAATGACAGATGTTCACCCCGGCCACGTCATGGGAAGGGTTAGACCACCTAGGGGGACAGACATTGGGGATCCCAGCAAAGTCATTATGCACGTCTATAGTGCTTAACCTGATAACACGAAATTTTGCATATTGATAGGCGTTTACCCTGACCACGTTTTAGTCACGGTGGGATCCCCCTACGACCACCTACCACGGGTGGAGGAGGTGGCCCCTAAGAAGAATGATGCCATAGTCTTAAGAACATACGAACATAAGAAGAGAGGCTAACTGCAGTAGCCCGGTTGGCCCATGCTAGGCAGCTCCCAGAAGAGTAACCGAACTACTAGAATGAGACAAGGATAGCAAAGAAGAAGGCTCTCCCCAGCCCTCCAAACCCTCCAGCCGAGACCGGCAGGAAAAAGTCAGAAAGAACACCACCCAGTATAGAAAAACTGGTGTGGACATTTTATAGGAAAGTGTGAAAGGAGAAAAGAGACTATCACAGTGTAACCTGAAAAGGAAAAGGAATGAATTAGTACTGGTTATAAGATTTATTTTTTCAATACCCACCCCTTATTTGTCATATGCATATCAAGTCTATGTTTGAAACTCTCAATGGAAGAGGCAACAACTACATTACTAGGTAGCTATTCCATTCGTCTACCGCTCTATTGCCAAACCAATTTCTACCTATTTCCTTACTAAAAACGGAATTTTTCTAGGTTGAAACAATGACTTCTAGTTCTATTCTGTATGTCCACTTTAAGTACCTTGCTAATATCTCCTTTATTTATTCCCTTCATCCACTTAAACACCTCAATTAAGTCTCCCTTTACTCTACGCCTCTCTACTGAGTACAAATTTAGTCTTTGGCTTCATATGACAGGTTCCACACATCATGCCTCATTTTTGCCATGCTTCTCTGTACTTTTTCTAACGAGTTTATATCCATTCTATAATAAGGACACTAAAATTACACTGCGTAGTCTGAATGAGGCCTTACTAATGCTAGATAAAGTTGCAATTTTACTTTTGATGACCTATTGCTCACACTTCACGAAATAAATCCTAGGACCCTATTTGCTTTATTTTTCGCATTAATACACTGTTGCCTTGGTTTGAGGTCTATACTAACCATAACTCCTAGATTTCTCTCGCATTCTGATTTACTAGTTCCTTTGTTATCTAAGCTATGTTTAGTATCTCCAATGGTCTTTCCTACGTTAAGTACTTTCATTTTTCAACGTTAATTTCCATTTGCCAAGTTTTAGACCATTTGAACAATATATCGAGGTCCTTTTGTAAGTTATGGCAATCGTCAGTCGAGTTAATGATATGCCCTATTTTTGAGTCATCGGCATATTTGCTAATACTGCTAGTGATTCCTAAGTCTAGATCATTTATATATATAATAAATAATAAGGGACCGAGTACTGAACCCTGTGGTACACCGCTAGTTACTAATCCCCAGTCCGACATAGTTCCATTTATTAATACTCTCTGCTTTCGTCCCTTCAGCCAGGATTCTCTCCATTTTAAGACATCACCGTCTATACCGTGTGCTCGAACCTTTCCAACTAACTTTTCATGTGGGACCCTATCAAAAACTAACCTTTCATGTGGGACCCTATAAACCTAAGAATATGAAATCTTGCAAATTGGTAGATATTTGATTGGGCAACGTTTTAGGTAGGGCGAAATCCGTAAAGGTCACCCCGATGGGGAAGCGGCCCCTGGGGATCCTGGCCAAAGACATTATGCACGGTAATGGTACTGAATTTATGAATATGAAGCTTTGCGTACTGGTGAATGATTATCACAACATCGTTTTAAGCTGAGTGGGACCCCTCCCCATGTCCATCTCCAACGAGGGGGCTGCCCCCAGAAGAGGATTGCCCCTGAGGGGACAATGCCATAGTTTTTGCTCAGGCACACGAAATTTTGCACAGTAGTAGACCTTCACTCGGACCAGAGTTTGTAGACGACGGGATCTCGGGGTTTGCCCCTCCTCCTCCCCCATAAATAATTATTTCTTTCCCCTTACAATATCGCAGAGGTGAGTGCGGCTATCAAAGGTTTCCTTATTTTCTCGGGTACTCTGTTAATGGTTCTCTTATGTGAACTTTCCTGTTCCTGCATTTGAATCCAACCCTTCCTATGCAAGTGGGAGAAGGGACTGAGCTGTTGATGATTCTTTGCCTTAATGTTGTTCCCGAACCCTATGTACGACTAAACTGAGATGCTGTTCCCCTCCATTGGCAAGACTAGCTGACAGGCACAAAGGTAGACACTGACAGAAGGCAAGTGAGAAATAGGAAGGGAGTGATAGGCAAAGGCAGAGAGGGGAAGAAAAAGGGAGAACCTTGTATAAAGAGAAAAAAGGAGAGGGAAGAAATAGACAGGGAGCAGGGGTAGCGGATGAGAGAAGAGAGGATAGAAGGGGACAGGGAGAGACGAAGACAGGGAGAGGAATACACATGGGAAAAGAGAGAGAGAGAGAGAGAGAGAGAGAGAGAGAGAGGAGCTGACAGGGAAAGGGAGGCACATGGAGAGGAAGAGGGACAGGGAATGACAGGGAAGGACACAAAGAGGGAAAGTGACACAGAAGAAGGGGCACAGATGGAGAGCAGAATAGGCAGGGAGATAAAGAAACAAGGAGAAGGGGAAAACAGAAAAATAGAGAGGGAGAGGAAGTGCAAGAAACGGCACGGGAGATGAAAAGATGGAGAAAGAGAGACGGACAGAGATAAGGAGATGATGAGAAATGGACAGGACAAAGAAGAGGATGAGAGGGAACAAGAGGCGGAGAGGGAGAGGCCAGCGAAGAGGAAGATAACAAGATGAAGAGGAAGAGAGAAACATGTTAAGGGAAGGGAAGACATGGAAGGACGAAAGGGGAACTGACAAGGAGAGGGAGAGGGACAGAAAGTCAGAGGAGTGGGATAGAAACGCGGTTAAGGAAAGGGACAGAGAGGGAGAATGCAAGGGCGAGGGAGAGGCACAGAGAGAGTGTGGTACTTTCAGCACAGCAAGCGACTCCACGAATCATATAGGCTCACGACAAACGTAAATAATACAGTGGTAGCTCCACAAACATGTTCATTTCGACAGTATTCTTAACCTATTACCGTTATCTGTAATGGGACGATCACGGTATCAAGGCAGCGCATTCTTTCTAAACCTCTTCCATCCTCCTCCTCTACCCTGGAAAATGAGTGCGTCTTATCCTACTCCTCGGGTACACTGTGGAGTGGAAAAATTCTCTCTCAGAGGGAGGGGCGAGGGAGAGGGACAAGGAGTGGGAGAAGCAGTAGCGAGGAGAGGGAAATGAAGGAACGGGAAAATGGAAGAACTAGGAGGGGAAGAGACAGGACAAATAGAAACAGAAAGAGGAATAGGGAGGAAAAAACGGAAATCCTGCAGCGAAAGAGAACTGGGGAGAAAAAGATAGGCTGCGATAAACCCTGCAAAAGAGAAACAAGTGAAGGGAAGAGGAAAATAAGAGAGGAAGTGGTGAATAGGAAAAGCAGAAAAGGAGGAAAAGGAAGAGGAAAATGTAGAACGAAGATAAAGAGGGAGAGGACCACTGTGGAAGAGAAGAAGGGGAGGAAGAAATGGGATAAGGAGGGAAAGAGAAGAGGAGAAGGGAACTGTGAAAGGGAAGAAGAGAAAGATGTATGAGGAATAGGGGAGAAGGTCAGTGAGGAAAGAAAGAAAATTAGGAGAAAAACAGAAGATAAAAGGGGAGGAGATGACTGAAGAAAGGCAGAAGAAGAAGAAGAAGAAGATAATGATGATGATGAAGAAGAAGAAGAAGAAGATAATGATGATGATGAAGAAGAAGAAGAAGAAGAAGAGGAAGAAGAAGAAGAAGAAGAAGAGGAAGAAGAAGAAGAAGAAGAAGAAGAAGAAGAAGAGGATGACAATGGGGGAAGTGATGGTTGAGGAACAGAAGAGACAAAACAAGAGAATGAAGAAAATTATAAAATGAACTAAGAAGAAAAGGATGATCAGAATTGAGGAGTTCGCTGAGGAGAAGAATGTATGAAATGAGATACGAAGATGAGAGAGAGAGAGAGAGAGAGAGAGAGAGAGAGAGAGAGAGAGAGAGAGAGAGGCTGACAATGAACTGTTGCATAATTAGGAAGTTTCCAATTCAATTAAGACACGGGTGAGGGGGTTTAGGGGGTGGAGGAAGGAGGAGAGAATGGAGAGAAAGAAGGAAGAAGAAGAAGGAGGAATGGAAAAGAGGGCGAGAAGGAGGAAGGCGAGAAAGAAGAGAGAAGTGAGAGAGGAAGAAGGAGGGAGAGGAGGGAGGGAAACGAGGGAAAAGAAGGAAGGGGAGGAGGGAAAAGGAAATGAAAGGCGAAAGGAGTAGAGAGAGGAATGAATATATGAGGACGAAGGAGGGAAAATGGAAGAAGAATGAGAGACAAAGAAAAAAGAAGAGGTAAAGATGGGAGAAGGAGAGTAGGATGAGAAAGGGGAAAGAGAAGGCAGAGGAAAGTGAGAAATGAGGAAATGGGACGGAGGGAAAGTCAGAAGAGGAAGGAGAGAGGAGGGAAAAGAGGAAGGGGTGAGAAAGAACAGGAAGGAGGGGAGGTAGTAGTAGAAAGGAGGGAGGAAAGAAAGAAAAAGAGGGGAAAGTAGGAGGATGAAGAAGGGAGAGAGGAAAGGGAAGGAAGACACGCCATGAAGGAGGGAAAGTAGGAAGAGAAAAAAATGGGAAATCAGCAGAGGAAAGTAGGAAATCAGAAGAGGAAATTTAAAAAAAAATAATGAAAATCGGAGGCAAAGACTGAGGGGAATGGTGAAAAGAGAATGGAGGAAGAAAAGAGAAGGGAGGAAAAGTGTGAAGAGGAAAATGGGAGAAAAGTAGGAGTGCAAGCAAGAAGAAAACTTGAATAAAAGCGTAGAAGTGGAGTGAAGTAAAGAGAGAGAGTTGCGAGAGGCAGGAGAGAAGATAGGAAGTAGGAAGGGGGGTGAGTAAAAAGAAAAAAAAGAATAGAAAAAGTGGAAGAAGGAGGAGAGAAAGGAGGAGTAAGAAGGAGGACGGAATGAAAAAGAAAAAGTGAAGAATAGCCAAGGGGACTCAGAAGAAGAAACGAGAGAGAGAGAGAGAGAGAGAGAGAGAGAGAGAGAGATGATGGGAAAAGGACGAATATATATTAAAAACGGAAAAAGAGGAAAAGAGAGAGAAGATAAGAGAAAAAGTGATGGACAGAGAACGCATGGATAGGAAAACAGATATTTAAAGGAATGGGGATGACAATTGGATGGGATGTAACACTAAAAGAATAATAAAAGGAAGAAAAGGGAAAGAAGTAGAAGAGAAAATACACAAAAGAAAGGAATAAAAGAGTGGAAAATAGTGCAAGAGAAAACAATATAAAAACTCGAATGGCACTCAGTAGGGCTCATACCTCCGCCAAGACCCAACATGCCGGAATTTTCTATGGATCCGCGCCGAACTGTACACATTCGTAGATACCAGCTTCCTAAATATGCCTTTTTTTTTTTTTTCATCAAGATCCATGCAATATTCACTGAAAATTTTAAGAAAATGTTGAAAAACGCTCTATCTCGCTATGTTAAAGAAAGTGAAAAAAAAATTCCTGGATCGGCACCTTTATCCGGATCCGCACTCAAATTTGATGGTCTATTCTGGGCCAAGACCCATTCTTCTACCAAGTTTCTTGGAAATCCGTCCAGTAGTTTTTGTGTAATCTTGCTCACAAATCAACCAACCAACAAACAAACAAACGGAAAGGGATGAAAACATAACCTCCTTGGCGGAAGTAATGACGAGATAACAAAGGGAAGAAGGGTAGCCTAATTTATTATAAGAGAGAAGAAAGGTGATAAAAACAAGCAATGGATAGAAGGAAGTAATGAGAGACTTAAGAGAAGGGCAAGGGGAAAAACGGTATCAAAATGAGGGGATGAAGTACCAAAATGAAGAGTACCGCAATATTAGATTAAAAACGTAATGAAGAAAGGAAAAACCAAGCATCGTACGAAAGAAAACAATTGCAGAAGGAACAGAAATAGAAGAATAATAGAAGAGGAGAGAGTCAAAAAAAGGAAATGAAGAGCAATATTACGTGGAGGAAGACGAAGGATGATAAAAATAAGTAGACAATATTTGGGAACTACACACCATTCATTTGAACACGTCACCTGTGTCTGTGCATTGAGGGGTAATTCATAATGTGCTGAGATGTGGACAGTAATGTAGCTTCACTTTTTAGCAGAACTGTGAATCTCTTACATAATATTCTTAAAAAGCTTGTTGAGGTCTGTAGATAGCATTACTAGGTTTGGAAACTCATCGCTCACTGCTTCATTATTTACCGTATTGAAGTGAACGGGTACTGATGGTGACAACAACACACAAACTGATTTACATACACAAAAACAGGGTTGTGAGACAGTGGAACAATGAACGCAGAGAGGTGGGAGACACTTCAAGGGGGAACTGAAGAGGCTGTGTGTGTGTGTGTGTGTGTGTGTGTGTGTGTGTGTGTGTGTGTGTGTGTGTGTGTGTGTGTGTGTGAGAGAGAGAGAGAGAGAGAGAGAGAGAGAGAGATTGTGTGTGTGTGTGAGTGATCCACGTAGTTACCATGGTTACCAGTTTAAGCCTTGCCTGTGCTGGCTATTTTTCAGCGGACTGATTTTTTCTTTTCTCTAATCCCATATTTTTTCACTCGCTCACAGTGTGCCTCTGTTAATCAAAATTATAGTATTAGTAATTTTCACAATGACGCCTAACTCTCTCTCTCTCTCTCTCTCTCTCTCTCTCTCTCTCTCTCTCTCTCTCTCATTTTATTCTATCTCTCACTCAGCGACCAACAGACGATTTTATTTACCGTGGGAATGACGCGCTGTAAAAATTGAGGCTAGATGCTTCCTTCAACCTTTTTCTTTCATAATTCTCTCCAAAGTCTAAGGAAATCGTCTTTAACCAGCAGGAATAAACAGACAATGAGCTAAAAGGACTGTTCCCACCAGCATGGCCTCTGATTCTGGCGGGGTGTGGAGAGCTTTATGGAGAGTACAAAGAGACTGGGGCCAGGAAGCGGATGTAGGAAGAGAAGGGAGTTGAGTGAAGGGTGAAGGGTAACTGTGTACTGTGTGTGCCTGAGAGAGAAACAATGTAATAGTGAGGAATGAAGTGTGTGTGTGTGTGTGTGTGTGTGTGTGTGTGTGTGTGTGTGTGTGTGTGTGTGTGTGTGTGTGTGTGTGTGTGCGTGTGCGCGCGCGCGCTTTATTCATCACACTTCTGTCGAAAAATATACTTATTGTTAACATACAAAATAATCAGGCAAAATCACTAAAAAAAAAAAAAAAAATAGAAAAGAAATCTTTGATAACCGCATCCACCCTGCAATACTGGAGGAGGAAAGAAAATATTATTTTCGGGGGAGGGGACGTTGTGAAGTCCGGGGGTCCCACCCTGTATAAACTCTTGTTCAGGTGATTGTCTACCACTGCGCAAAATATCATATGCCCACGTAAATACTATGACGCTGTCTCCTCTAGGGAACTCGCAAAATTTTGTGTTCCTAGGTTAAAAACTATGGCCGTACATAATGGCTTTGCTGTGACCCTTCGCCTCCTCTCACGTAAGGACCGACCCTCAGTGGTTCCTCGCTTCCGAAAACGCTGCCGAGGTGAACATCTATTAATATGCATAAAGTTATGTTCTTTGGTTTAAAACTTGTAACCGGGCATGAAGACCACCGGCTAGCCGCTTCTCTGCGGCTGACAGCCCTCGGGGGTTCCACCGTGCTTCTAACTTGGTCCGAGTGATGCTCTAGCATTGTGCAAAACTTCGTGTCAGTAGGTAAAAAAAAATAAATAAAATATAAAAGGCCGTGCCTAATAATTTTGGGTGGGACACCCATGGGCTGCAATCCCTGTGTGTGTGTGGGGGGGGGGGATGAGGTGGCCCTGCTTAAAATTTTTCCCCGGAAGCGGTTTACCATTGCGCAAAATTTGGTTTTCCTACCGTTCCGTCCATAGGGCCTCGGCCTCATTTTTTAAGAAAGCACAAAAACATGAGTGAATGGAGGAGTGACACAGGAAGAATCATTATATTTGGCGGCCCCTTTGGGTGCGACAGTAATAAAGTGGATGCATATTTTAAAATATCAGTGTCCCATGTATTGAACCTTAAATATTCTCAGGCAACACAGTTCAGAGTGTGCTGCTGACCAGGAGCGCTCCTACATGCGGTGGCGCTGTGCACCCTGGGTGGAGCAGCTGCGGTGTCCACTCAGGAGCCACACCTCATATTTCCCTGCACCTCAGTACGGGAATGACCATGTTCCGATCCTTGTGAGGCGGTATCTGCCACAAAGGGGGTACTGAATCCCTACGCAAAAATGTAGTGTACCGTACCTGTAAGATGGCCCCACAGAAGCAGCTGCTTACCGATGGTCGACGGATCTGTTCGGCCAAACAAAGTGAGGTGAAATATCAACAACAGCAACAGTCCAAAATGTTTCAGTTCGTGGCAAGGAATCAGGTGAACATGAAAGACTGGATGGTCTCATGTTAAATAAAGCGACATCATGAATGATAAAGGATTACCTCTGTGGAAAAGAAAAATGTACAGTTGGTGTGTTTACCCTGCTAAAGAATCAGAAACCTAGAGTCAAACTGGAACGTAAGCGTATGAGTGCTCAGAGGGGAATGTAAATGGTTATGATATTTAACGCTAGATTAGATGAGAAGACAGCTTCCTGGATAAAGGAGCAAACGAAGGTAAAGAATATGGCCACCACAGAAAAAAATGTATGCAGGCAGTTTACGTCTTTCGTGGATGAGATAACAGCTGGACAACTCGGATGACTGAGTAGCAACCAAGGGATGGAAAGAACAGACAGAGAATAAGATGGCAAGATGAATTTGGAATATTTGCTGAGACTAAATACAACAGGCTAGCGGCCAATTGTTAGACAGAGAAAAATGGAAAATGCCTTCGTTCTCAGGCTATCGATGATGTTAGTGACGAAGGTGATGTTCCTGGGTCTGCATCATATAAAGGGAGTCCATCATTTAAATTTTTTGGTATGAGGGCGTGTTCACTCTTTCCTCTATCTTTCTCGCTGCGTAATAACACTGCCAGGGATGAGTATATTGAATTCTTCTCTTTGATGCACTTTTTGGTGAAATTTAACATATTCATATTGCCACAGCGCTTTCGTATTCAGTATTCCCTGCAAATTCCCCAACACGTCAAAGGTGTTTATGCAGTTTCCGGACATTTCAACTCGTGCCATCTTTGCATCCTATTCTCACCCAGGTGCTACCTATTCACTCCATCTTCTTAGCTTCTACCTATGGGCATAAACTTGAGAGTTCGTTCCCTAAGGCCAAGTAATCTCCTCACGTGTTACTCACCTTTACATGTCACCACTTCAGCACTAATAACGACATCCGCACTCAAGGCCGGTGTAATAATGGTATTAGCTGAAATATTTTCATGAAATGTCGATGGATCATGTGGCAGATCTATAACGACGTGTTATAGCGAAATTAAAGTAATATAATTGTTCCCTGTCCCAGCCTGAGATGGAAGTCCCGTCCTTTCTCCCAACGACATTTCTAACCACCTAACCACCACCTCCCCAGAGTCCCCATCCCATTCCCATCGCCTGAGGTAAAAAATTGGGACTTTTCCGGATATTCCGGGTGTCACCTAATTTTCCATGAAGGGTTAAAGCTAGAGCTACCAAACATGGTGGAATTACAGGTTAATCAAAATTAACCTACTAATTAAGAAAAAGATTGTTGATTTGTTGGCTCTGGTGCCAACTAGTAGTCTACAGAAGCAAACATACTGTGTTCACCTTCCACTTGATGTTTTCTTTGTCTGTCCTTGGATCCTGTAGACGAGGTGTGTTAAGTATGTTAGTGCTAAAGCCAGGCAACAAAGACAAACTAAACTAAACTAAACTAAACTAAACTAAACCAAAAATTAAATAGAAAATAAAAATCGGTGGTCTTTCTCATTCTACTTTTGCCATCTGCAGACGATTTCATTCTTCTGGGGATTTTTCGAACAGGGGGATTAGATACAACCTTCAGCAACCCCTTCAGTACGAGAGGTTGTTCCTAAGCTGCATAAATACACTTGAAGTTAGCGAGAGTAAATATGAATAAGATAACATCCCATTAGCTCCTTAACTATGATTACACATTTTCTATATTATTTCTTGTTCCTACCAGACGATTTTGAAATTAAGATGGGACCTCAAGCAGTGAATGGGTCAGTGAAGGTGGTGTTTAACATTCTTAGTTTGAAAAGTCTCTCCTGAACTGAGTAAAAATGTCTGGAGAGGGTAAAAGTAAAAAAATGTCATTGGAATGGAGAGTTAAGAGGGTTAACAGAAAATTCCATCACCATCACCAACATAACTATCACCACCACCACCACCACCATCATCATTATCACCACCACCACCGCCATCATGCAGACTCTAACTGCTTCCCTTTTCACCAGCAGTCATCACTTCAGCACGTCCACCATCGCCTTACTGTCGCTAATATCTGCCTCCATTACCATCATAATACCCACCATCACATTCCGGCAGTTGAAGGCACAGTCGCCAGAGAACTGCCTATCATTAACATTCCTATTATATACACTCACTCAAGCACCACCAAAACACCTCACTGAAATATTAAGAGTTAGTGGGTACTTATACTGAAAGACATTAAAATTTCAGTACAAAAACTAACGCAAATTTACTCTCTCAGCCTCCTGTGACTCCCTCTCAGCTTAATAAAGTCATCTGGAATTAACTTGAACAAAATACGAGAGTTGTCCCAGCCGGAGGAGTATTAATGGTACCAGTGTTAGCAGTCCCTTACCTCCTCTCTCCCTCGCTCTCTTTGCTGAGTAAAATAGTCTGGTGTCAATCTGAATAGTGAACTAGAATTG
Source organism: Coenobita brevimanus (assembly GCF_032717465.1). Taxonomy (NCBI): domain Eukaryota; kingdom Metazoa; phylum Arthropoda; class Malacostraca; order Decapoda; family Coenobitidae; genus Coenobita; species Coenobita brevimanus. The sequence continues at coordinate 41,112,058 of NC_136976.1, forward strand.
TCCCAGCCATGAGAGAGCTTATGACAATCATACAGTGAAGGATAGGCGTGTTGCATAGCAGCAGTGCCAGAGTGAGATTGAAGTCCTTCGTTGTGCTGTCTATCTAAGTTGGATAATTACCTGATCTGATGATTACTGAACTTCTTGAAACACTGAGTCCTCAGCGCGACTAGTATGGAGGGTTGATGCATATGTCCTAATTTCTTAGGAATAATATATGTAAATTCATTGTTATTTGTTTGCTCTCCGACTGTTACCAGGCGCTATAGTGAAGCTGGTACTGTTTTCGATGTGTGTGTGTGTGTGTGTGTGTGTGTGTGTGTGTGTGTGTGTTAGCACGATAATTTCGCAACCGCTCAAGCTATCAGCTCTAATTTTACAGTTGTGTAGTAGAGGAAAAAAAAATATCGATCACGAATTCGAAATTGGTGAAAGTAGGTCAAGGTCTGTGTGTCTGTTACCACGATAACTTTGCAACCGCTCAAGATATCATCACAAAATTGTACAGACGTGTAGCAGAGATGAAAATTTCCTTCCAGTATTGTTTTTAGTTTGTCTGTGTGTCTGTGTGCCTGTTAACACAATAACTTCACAACCGCTCAAGATATCATCACACAATTTTACAGGTGTGTAGTAGGGATGAAAATCTACGAGTTCGAAATTGGTGAAAGTAAGTCAAGATCAAGAACATATTCCGAGCAGCGCTAGATATGTATCGGTTTTCGCGGCTGGTGGGATTCCCCTCTTGGGGGAGGGGGAGCTCTAGTTTGGTTTTGCTCCCATTTCTAGTGTATTTTTCTGTCTTTTCATATGTGTCATTTAAATCTGCTACAAATAAATGAAACCAAGTTATAGAAGTTGGTGGTAAGAAACAGTTTATGAAACACTTTCCATCATTATCAAAGAGCTGGCTGCACTGCCAGATGGACATACCAAATCTTGCAACTTCCACTTTTCTCTGTTTATTTTTTGTACCCTTGGTAATAAATTTGGAGAAAAAATAGAAGGAAAAGAAAACATATAATACAACTATAACAATGGCAGTAATACTAAGTTGGTCTGGAAATTAATTTGGTATTTAGCCTATATTCCTTACGGAACCATATATAGACAAAAAGGAAGGGAGGTGGAAGTCGTAGATCCTCCTCTCCTGATGTCTCGTAATGAAACTCTCCGGACCAAGCTGTGTACTCACAAAACTAGGCTGGGTACAACTGGAGCGGACAAGTGTACATAGCATACACGACCTGAAGGGCGAGTGTAATGGGGAGGACTTTGTGTGTCAGTGTGGAATTGTGTAGACTTAGTTACACACAATGAGCGTCAGCTGAAGGCCATGATTCGGTCTGTGAAGCGTGCAAGTGTTTGTGCCACTGTACACCAGGATGCTTGGAGATGGTTAGGAAAGAAACTTTAAAAGACTGATCCTGTGCTTCAGGAACAGCGCCATTGTGATCGTGACTGTGGTTCCCAGAGATTTTTCGGTCGCAGCCCCGAGTTTTATGCAAAGGGTTCAGAAATAGCCCCAGCTCTTGAATGCAGGCAAGAGCGTAGGGTAAAGGGCGGCCATTTAATCTATGGTTTCTTCATAACCTAGGCACAAAGGAAAGCAAACAGCAACAGGCCCAACGGTCCTTTCGAGGTTGCTTATTACAGAGAAGACTATCACTATGATATCTAATTCTACAAGTTTAAGGTAAGGATAGTAAAGTAAGAAGCATCTTGATGAACTATAGCAGTTCGATAAAATGCACGAAATCTTGTTTAAGGAAGCAGATTTCCATTTACATGATAAGGTCAGTGAGTTGTACCTCGACGGACTGTTGTAAGGTAATACAATGAATTCCGATAAATAAGGGAGAGAGGCCTTTGGGTGCTTGATGAGCCCCATTCAGCTAACACAGCCTTGTTGCATTCGAGGGTCATTTCCTCTGAAGACGTGCTGCAGCAGCTGGCTTATCTTTACTGGTTTCAGACACCTTTGTTACTCATCAAGACAGTGTCATTGTTGGCTAATTGAAAGGAAACGAAGGAAATATTTGATTATTCGTAGGCAAATCTGTATGTGGATGGGATTGCATGTAATATGATTGTTGTCCAGAAGCAAACATGCCACAGTATAGAGTTGTCTGGTTTGGGGTAGTATCATAGAACCCATTCCACATGGAAGAACTAACCTGCATAATTGGTGGTACGAGTAAGCTTAGGTATAACCTTACGTCCTCTTTTACTGACACAAAAGTTTAAAATTTTGCCGCTTGGTTGCCATTATCACACTCAGTACTACATCAATACCGTTCTCAAATATTCTGGTCATTGTGTGTAAGAGTGGGAAATGCTGTGAGTGATTGGTTTCCCGTGAGAGTGGGGCTGCGACAGGGATGTGTGATGTCGCCTTGGTTGTTTAATATTTACATGGATGGTGTTGTAAGGGAGGTGAATGCAAGAGTTTTAGGTGGTCTGAGTCTGGTAAATGTTGATGGAGAGTGGAATCTGAAGCAGCTGCTGTTTGCAGATGATACTGCACTGGTGACTGATTCAGAGGAGAGATTGAGACAGTTGGTAGAGGAGTTTGGAAGGGTGTGTGAAAGGAGGAAATTGAAAGTAAATGAGAATAAGAGTAAAGTGATGAAGTGTACGAGGTTGATAGATGGTAGGGGGATGAATATAGTTTTGAATGGTGAGTTGCTTGAGGAGGTAGATTGTTTTAAATATCTAGGGTCACATGTTGCTGTGGATGGAAGAATAGATGCAGAAGTGAAGTTTAGAATAAATGAAGTAGGAAAGGTGCTGGGAGGAATGAAAAAAGTGTTTAAATGTCGTTCGCTTAGAATGGATGTAAAGAGAAGACTGTATGAGGGTGTTGTGGTACCGACTGCGTTATATGGGGCTGAAACATGGAATATGGGTGTAGCAGAGAGGAAAAGTTTGAATGTAATGGAGATGAGATGTCTGAGGAGTATGTGTGGAGTGACGCGTATGGATCGAGTGCGAAATGATGAAGTGCGAAGGAGAACTGGAGTTGTTCGGGAGATGGCTGGTAGAGTTGAGCAGAGGGTGTTGCAATGGTTTGGGCATATGGAGAGAATGGATAATGAGCGATTGGTGAAAAAGATAACTAGATCTGATGTGAGAGGTGTAAGACTGAGAGGAAGACCACGAATAGGATGGATGGACAGTGTGAAGAGAGCGCTGGATGCAAGAGGGATGTCTGTTGAGCAAGGAAGAGTGGCTGTGCGTGACAGAAATAAATGGAGAGAAATTGTGAATGAATAAGTGATGACGCAGCCCTGAGGGGATATTCTCCCGCATTTGGTCTGATCAGCTAGTCAGGTCAGGTGCGGGTAAGGGGATGGGTCTGTTATGATGTGGCAGGGGTAAACCAGTTCTGCTGTCGGGCCCTGCTGTGGATGTCACTGCTTGCATTGCGCAGTTGACCCTTGTGCGGTGTGATGCGGTGAGGAACTGTCCGTTCTCCCCTTTGGGGCTAAGATGCGAATGAATGTGAATGGATGAGTAAATGGAGAGTGAGTCGTCCTGTCTCGGCTACCTCCCTTTCCTTGGGGGAAGCAGCCTAGGTATATAGATAGATAGATAGATAGATTGTAACGGAACAGTTTTTACAAAAAGAAGAAAAAAACGAATTAAAAAAGCACACACACACACACACACACACACACACACACACACACACACACACACACACACACACACACACACACACACACACACACACACATATATATATATATATATATATAACCACCAGTAACGCAACGCCTGCATGCATCCCCACCCCACCCTCACCTACCTGCTTAATTCCATCTCAGTTAATTCTACCATTACTTTGACGTGTCCCTTCCACAGCAACCCACGGCATATCATAACTCCTACTTCATTCGCCCACTGTCCCTTTTGACCGTATATTGTCAGGCGTGTGCAAGCCGGCCGATAAAATACATACTGTAACCTCCATCAACATCACCACATCCATCATCACTATTATCACTATATAACCCCCAGCCACAGTTAACAACTACCTTCATATTACAACCCCTACCCCATTCACCCACTCTCCCTCTCTTCTCCTGCCTCCATCACCGCCATCTCCAGCACCATCAACACCAAAATGGCCTCTCTCACCCTGCCATTAACCTTGCCAACGTCAATCTTCTTCAAAGGGAGTCAAAAACATGTTGATCATTCTCGTCTTCCGCTGGCGTTTCACAGTTCCTAGAGTACATATACACTTTACACCGCCGCGGTGTAATCCGTAATCCGTTTATCATTTTTTTTTTCATCCGTTTTTCAGACACTAAAGTAAACAGGGGCTTAGAGCAGTGCAATGCGTTCCTGGATGTAAATCTTCTTAGGGTAATTTTTGCACAGCGGTAACAATATCCAGCTTTGTACCTGCGTTGCGCGTACACCAGAGGGGCTTTGAGAGTGTGGTGAAAGTGGGAGCGTGGTGGAAGTAGGAGCATATTAGGAGCGTGGTGGAGAGGTGAGAGCATGTTAGGGACGTGGTGGAGAGGTAGTAATATGTAGGAGCATGATGGAGAGGTAGAGTATATCAGGAGCGTGATGAGGAGTTAGGGTCACGTTGGGGGGATGAAAGAATTTTTAGGGGCGTGGTGGGGAGGTAGGAGTATGCTATGAACGTTGTGATGGCCGGGGCATGGCAGAATAAGGGTAGAAAAATATCTGAAGCTCGGTGGAGGTAGGGCCGTACTGGTGAGGTAAGAGTATGTTAAAAGTGTGATTAGGGCAGGAGTACGTTAGGAACACGGTGACATTTAGCAGTTTCTTTTTTCTAACTTCAAACGATTTCATTCCTCTCAAGGGAGACTTCTCATACTGATAGGATAGTGAAGGCCTTATCCAACTCTTTCAATATGAAAAGTCTCTCTCATGCTGAATAAAAATGTTTGAAGGTAGGAAGCATTCATTAAGCAAGCCATCATGGTATCAATTGGATTAAGAGCATGGCGGACATAAGACCATGTTAGAAAAAAAAGTATGAGTGGAGGCAAGTTAGAAGCCCGGTGAAGTAGAAGTGTGTTAGGACAGTGACAGAGAAATAGGCCCAGTATAGGTAGGAGTGTGGAGTAAATGCTTTGGAGAACTGAAGAATGCTGGAAGGAGTAAGAATATAGAAAGTTTTGGAGAAGGCAGAGCTGTGAGAGTAGCATGGTTTGTGAGCGCAGGAAGGGAGAGTGGAAATGGAGGCTGGACCATGAGGAGTGAAAGAGAGCACAGTGTAATGTCAGGAGCTTTGAATAAGAACAGGGAGAGGAAGGGAAATGCAGAACAGAGACAGAAGAATGAGGTGTGAGTGTGCAGAATGAAGAACCACATCGGGTGAAGGCAGAAGCGAAGAGAGCGAAGAAATGATGCAAAGAGAGAGAAAGGAGATTGGCTTGAGAGAGAGTCAAATACAAAAGAATAATGAGTTTGTGAGTAGTGGATAATGCAAAAGAAGGATTGGGCGTCGACAGAAGGCATTCAGAGTACAGGAGAATGCACCCGCAAAAATAGGAGCGTTGAGGTAGTGCAGGGTAGAGTGGTGAGCATTGTAGGAGGGAGTGTGGTGGAGTGGTGAGTGTGGTAGAGCGTCGTGAGCGTAGCATGTGGGTGCGTAAGAGGCTTTTGGTCTTAGTGCCTGGCCAAAAACAATGACTCCAGGGAACTGCCTATCTCCCTCCCTTCCACCCTTCCCACTCTCTCTCTCTCTCTCTCTCGTCTTCATCATTTCTATCGTCTCCCTCTCACCCTTTTTTTTTTCTTCAGTTTCTCACTATATTCTCCTTCTCTTCCTGTCTGTTATTCTTCTCCCCTTCTTCTTCCCCCTCTCATCCCGCTCTCCCTGATTCTCTTCCTGTCACTCTTTCCCTTTCAGTCATTTTCAATTCGTCTTCACATTTTTTTTTTATATCACTTTTCTTTATGTTTTTTCGCTGTTAATTTATTCTCTTGACTAAAGTGACATATTCTTCATTTTAAATAACTTATTCTGACATTTTTACTCAGCTTGGGAAAGACGTTTATAAATAAAGTTGTTGAATACAGACAACAGTAATCCCTTCAGCGCTAGGGTTTTTTGTTTTTGTTTTAAGTCAGGATACAATCCCTTAGATGCTTTTGTTGTTGTTGTTGATGAACCCCGGTCTGTCTGGTCAAGCAGACCCATCAACCACAGGCAAACAACCGCCCCTGCAGGGTTGTTCCTTGCAGTGAACAGATGTTCGCTCTCGGTTGACTGAACCCAGCAACAGCGAGGTGCTGAAAAAAGCGTCGTGGTTTGGTTCCTGGATGGATGCCGCATTTGCGTCTCCACCCAGTTAACAGGCACCATAGCAGGCTCCACATCACTTCGTTATCTGGTTATATGGCTACCATCCAGCTTTGTAAATGGTGTCCTGGGTTACAGGCAACCAGTAGCTTGTCATTCAGTGTAGAACCACCTGAAATGGAAAGAAGAGTAATAAAAGGTGACAGACAGGGAGGAAGGAGGTAAGTTGCAAGAAAGGAGGGCAGACACAGAGATAGAATGGTGGAAGTGAAGGAAGAAGTGAGCAGCAGTACGTGAAGTGAGTGGATGATGGTCGCCACCACCTACCACCATCTATTGGAAGCTGCAACAATAAAACAGAAAATGAAATAACATAGACAAGGTATTAAGCTATTTACGTGTCTAATTATCTCAACTGCTTGAGCTCCTTCCGTTAGACGTCAGGATTATGTTAAATGATACTAAAAGAAACCCAGCACTCTGACTTATTCAACAAGGCGATGTATCTGTTGATGTTACTCTTGCTCTTACTAGACGAATTTATACTGCCTGGGAAAGACCGTTCGACTGAAAGATTAAAATGACCTTCAGTGTTGATTTCTCTCTCTCTCTCTCTCTCTCTCTCTCTCTCTCTCTCTCTCTCTTCTGTCTGCCTGTTTCTCTCACGCACATCCTATCCATTCCCCCTCTTTGTCTTTGTCTGTCTGTCTGTCGGTCGGTCTGTTTGTCTGTATAACACACACATCCTATTCACTTCCGCCTTCCTGTCTCCGCCTGTGTGTCTGTGTCTGTCTGCCTTTTTGTCACATTCTATTATCATGGTATTCTTAAAAAGTGTACTGTCCCGAGTTAGTCCTTAATATCTGGAAATTGGAAGGATAAGATTGTGTAGCCCTTTTGCTGCGAGATTCGACTTGGGGCTGATTGTGAGGTAGAGGTGGCATCATGGCACTGAACTCATACAAATTAAACCAGCAACCCTGCACTGTAGTTCTTTTATCATCAGCAGGCAATCAGCGGAATCTCAAGGTTAAGTGTTACATAACCAGTAAAACGCCTTTGTCGGCGATTTACGAGCGAGGCCATTTAAATCCGAAAGCCCTGAAATGCCGCCTTACACTCCGAGGATGCCTAGAGTATATTGATGGCTCTCTACAAACTAAGTTTCATGCCTTTATGACAAACTGTCTGGCCCGTGACCCTCTTTTGAAGATTTTCGACATGCTGCGTTTGGCGCGTGTCACGTGCCATGTACACCGCTTGGATGTGATGAAACCTGTCAAAAACAAATCTCAAAGAATTGGGCTATCATATGGTGCAAACCACGCAGTGATCGGCCGTGTGGTTGCTGAGATGTAAGCTTCTCAAAAACTTCACGGTAAGACCGAGTTGGGACAGGTCGGGCCTCTCCTATGTGAGAAAATGCCACCACTTGACAAGAGATTCGCGAGGGCTTCGCCCTCGTTCGTAATCATACACATTGTACGTATGTAGACATGGCTTCAAATTATGTAGTATATACTGTATATAAATAAGACAGTAGTAACAATGCTCGGCCACTTTAAGTTGCTCCAGATACATGTATCAGACATAAAACACTGAATAAAGAGGACGGAATAATATGACGAGAATGTCAGTCAGAAAATCTTAGTTTATGGAAGCAAAATGCAAAATAAAATGCAATGAAGAATTGGCCAAAAAATAAATAAATAAATAAGCAAGAAGCAAAAGAAGCTGAAAAATAAAAGTGAATGATGCTAAAATAAATCAAAGAAAAGTGCTGAATATTTACAAAAGTGAAATATATGCACACTAGAATACAAAATGTAATGAATAAAAGTTAGCTTAACCAAGAATATATGAAATGAAATTGAATGTGAATATTGTATATAAAACGTATATACACAGTGCTAACTCATGCAAATCAAAGAGAAAAAGGAACATATCTGAGAAATGATTGGTAAATGCAATACAGATTTATGGAGAAGAAAGAAAAAAATTTGGTACCTAGGATACTGTCAGATATAATAACAACTGGGTGGTAAAATTATTGTAAAAAAATATATATTATATTATATATTGATGTATCAAATTATTAGTTTATAAACTGGCTGGAGAATAAAATTATACTAACACTTAAGTAAATACTGTAATATACTCGTATGGGTAGTAAGTTTAATATATTTAAAAAAAAACTCTCACTGAAACGTACAGTAAATAATCCAGGGCAAAATAAAGTGATAAAAGATGCCGGATAGAAGAACACATGATACATATACCAACATATGCCAAGCGTTATACAGTTACTACCTAAGCCACTAAGTTTAAAATACAAATGAATAATAGGACGGATGACAAGTAGCGTACCAAAAGAAAACAGGTCACTCTCACTGTATAGGGTAGCACGTGAAGGGCACAATTATAGAGTGTAGAATAAGTATAATCAAGTAAAAACTCCTAGTCTGCTAGAATCTTAGGCTCCTGACGGTCATAAAAAATATAATCCTCTATCTGGATGGAACAAATAGAATAATGTCTGCATCAAAGTTTGAATACAAAAAATCAGAGGGAAAGTTTCGGACACTGTTCCTATCCTGTGATTCGTGGAACAATCCCTAAAGGGACACGAATCGCCTGCAGCCTGGCCTCAGAACAACGGACACAGCGTAGAAGTACACACACACACACACACACACACACACACACACACACACAGTGAGGCAAAGTAGATAAAAGACAGTTGGAGGATAAACAAAATCAAGGTGCATCAGAGATCTGGTTAGAAAGACATACGATTACCTATAAAATTACTGTCCATAACATCATCCAACATTTGAAGCTTCTTAGAAGTAAGTGAAAGCTCAGCAACGGCGACATTTAAAACCACATTAACAGGTTCAAAGATACGGAGAGAATGGGAACGAACGACCTAATGATGACTAGTAGGATCAAGTGAAAACAGGTGGATATGACTGCACACGCATCTGGCGCCAAGTACAGAACAACTCTTGGATACACACAGATCGGAGAGGATGGCCAGGACACGTAACACTAACCAACGAGGTTTCACAAGGCAGAAAGACTGGACACGGTGAATATAAACAGGAAAACTGACACATTCGGTGCGGATGTCAAGATGTACTGAGGCAAGACAGAAAAATTCCTAACCAAGGCAGCCACATACGAGACAGCCTCAACTGGAAGCATCGTATCAGATATGGACAAAAGTGAGACTTAGGAAGGACTGAAGAACAATGAGCAAGAGTCGTAGTATAGGTCAAGGATACCGACATGTGATCATGGGATAATAGGAAGAATCTGGAAGAAACTTTAGCCATAAGAGGGGAACCATTAAAAGCGAAGGAATAGAAGTATCTGAATTATACTAAAAACAGGGAAGTACATAGAAGAACAAACACCACAGTTGCCTTGGGGAGGAAGGTAGCCTCCAACACTGGATAGTATAATTTGAGTGAAAAACTGCGACAACATGAGAACCAGACTAAAGTTTGAATGAACTAATCGTAAGACAAAATCAAGATCGGACATAGGTACCAAAGCTATCTTATTTGTATGTATCG
>NC_136976.1:41124430-41251930 GCF_032717465.1 Coenobita brevimanus
CTTTTATATTCTTTTTTCTATAAACGATTTTATTCAGCCCAGGATAAATATCTGGCAAAGAATGAAGTATGTCATAATTTATACTTGCTTTCGTTCATTCATTCAGTTCGTTTTGAGGGAGGCCTTTGAAAGCTCGTGGTTTGAATAATTTTTCCCAGTAGAATGACTTGCTTTATCTGTGTCTTTAAACTCTCTGCGTAGGGATGGCGCCGACATGCCCATTGGTTTTTGCACAAGGAATCCTTCGCATCTTCTAAACATTGACATTGTAAACCCTTATAGACATCTGGACTTGGTCTTGAAGCCTTTCAATAACCTTAACCACCCCTTCAGAAGGCAAATGCTGAAGTCATTTTTTGGCAGCGGGTAAACAGCTGATTTCTCCATCTTCTTTCTTAAAATGGCCTATCCTGTGTGATATAGTAATCGGTTAACTCGGCAAAATCTAACAAATACAAGCATTGAAATTTTACGTTTTTAAGCGAAGGGGAATTGCGTTTTTTTTTTTTTTTTTTAATTCTTACATGTTCTCACGTGCTGAGAGGTAAAGTACACAGAGCATAATATTAAATATAAATGGACAGATGTATCAGAGTCAATATACTCTGTGTAACGGTGAAACCGACATGCCCACTGCACATAACGTAAAAAACCTTCGTAACTCCCAAACACAGAGGTCTAAACGGAAATCAGTAACACAAGAAGAAACATCTACAGATTGAAACACCTGTCCCGTACAATTAAGCCGAAGGCCTGTCCAGACGATCACAGCGCGCCTATGGCTTGGAGTATGGTATTGAAAAATTGTTGGGAAATAATCGTACGGTGTAGAAGAGATGAACTGAAGCACCTTCTTCAGTTTTGCTCGACTGTTTATAATGCGATTCGTCACGATGCATCGAAAGTGTTAAGCAAAATGCTTGGACACGATGGGCGCCTGTGGAACGGTCTTCCATCCGAACATTTGATTCTGCCCTGTGCCCTTCACCTTTGAGTGATTACTTTCTGTATCGCATTTTTGCATCCTTACCTGACTTGAAATCGATCCACCAAGTCTGGTTGAAATAATATAAAAAATATTTAAGTGGACCTTACCCTGTGACCTTGACCTTTGACCTATTGTTATAAAAATTGAATGACTTCATCTTCTCTTAATCTTAAAGCCAACCGCCATGTATGAGTCAAACCGAATGAGGCGTATCTAATATAAAAAGCCGAAGATTTGACTTTGCTCTTTGACTTTGACGTTCAGCCGACTGTTTTCAGAATTTTATCAGATCACCCTATCCCATCCTTCAGCTATTCCATTAAGTTTGGACAAAATAGGACCTAAACTCCTTGAGCTGACCATGCCCCTGACCCATAACCTATGACTTTTTTTGACCAATAATGAACTACCTGTTGTTTTTACGGTCCTAAATCATAATTCCAAATTTGGTGCAATTTCATCCAGTTTTTTTTTTTTTTATCCTTGTACCTCCTCCACAATATGTCTACCCCCGATGTATATATGTCCCGCCCCAATGCATACATGCCCCCACTAATCTTGCTAGGTCAGCACCCTTTCCCACGCCTGAAGACGGCGTTATTGCATCAGTTGATAGCAGACAGCGGAGAAGGGCAGACTATTTTACTGTGAGCTTGTAATAAACTCCTTATCTAGCTGTTTGTAAAAAAAAAAAAAAATGAAGGAAGAACTACAATAGAACTCTCATACCTACTCCTTGTTTATCATGTATCAAACTATTATTGTGTAATTCCCATTATGTTTATATATACCTTCGACCCTTACTGGATTTGTACCTATTAATCCTTGTATATCTTCTCTGTATATATCCTTCTAATTCCCTCCCCTCAACATGGCCATGTCTCCCCTACTGCCCCTGTATCATACTTATCCCTTGTACAAACCTCCCGGTCCTGCCTTACTACTATACTCAAACACCATTTAACTCCTGGTGTCAGGAGACACCATCTCAGCTACCCGGGGGAGTAGTGTACCCCCTCCACAATATGTCTACCCCCGATGTATATATGTCCCCCCCCAGTGCATACATGCCCCCTCTAATCTTGCTAGGTCAGCATGCTTTCCCACGCCTGAAGACGGCGTTATTGCATCAGTTGATAGCAGACAGCGGAGAAGGGCAGACTATTTTACTGTGAGCTTGTAATAAACTCCTTATCTAGCTGTTTGTACACGGAGTTTCTATCACCAAAGTATTGCAAGTTACACCGAGGAATCGCTCAAAGTAGCTTACCTCCTCGGTCGCTTGCACCACGGTAAATCAGACATCGGATCCGCGATCCGTGCTGGACATTTCGATAGCATTCGTACCTTTGCTGATTTTCGTACGGAACTCATCAGCCTTTGTTGCCAGCATTCAAATACTGCGTCTCTCATGGGATTCATTAATCTCCTAAACCAACTAGATGAGGACTTGCGCGTCCCAGCGCAATATGCCAAGCTCCGCGAAGCTGCCGCCGCCATGAAAGCAACTAGTAGTGAGATGCTCCAATTACTGGTAGGCACGAAATGGTTAGAAGACAAGAATGGCATTCCAGTGCTTTCACTCACCAACTTTGCTGACTTAATTGGTTACCTCAGATTCCTTCACTGGCTTACTCCTAAACAGCGAGAGCTAGCCTTGGAAATCGGTTTCAATCCAGGAGATAAAATTATTCAGGTCACTAAAGCCATTCATGAAAGAACAGGTTCGAACTACATGCGTCAGGGCACCACCCAACCCTTGGCCTCCTCAGTCTGTCACACCTCCACTACCCCAGACCAATCTCGCTCCCGTCCCACCACACGCGGCAGACCTGCCACACATCGCTCTCCTACCGCAGGTCGTGATCAATCTAGCGCCCGACGAAACAGACAATCTTCGATTCTTTGCTGGTACTGTGGTCATACTGGACATCGAGCATCCAGTTGCGACCGTACATATAGACGTCCTCACTTCCAAACCAGACAGCGTACGCCTTCCCGCTCACGTCGTCCACACTGCATATACCACAAATCAAGCACGACTCACACCACTGAGGAATGTCGTTACCTCAACCGTCCACAGTCGGGGGAAGCGCCGAGCCCGTATCGGACCAATATCACATAGAACCAGAAACCCAACTCCCCATCTGCCATGTAGGTCCCATAACATCCTCGGGTTTAGTCATTCTCGGCAGCAGTCATGACATACCAACGTCATTCTTCTTGGACACAGGATCTATAGTAAATCTCTTCTCCGATAATTCCTTACAAATTATTCATCGCCATCACAACCATGTCAGTTTCCTAGAACCACCAGACATTCGCCTATGTGGTGTCAACGGCTCAGAGTTTAAGGTTAAGGGAAGAGTCACCCTTGAAGTCAAACTCCACAGAGATTTGCCCCCTATCCCCATGGAATTTCATGTCACTAATGACTTGCAGTATCCCGCAGATGCCCTTATTGGTTTCTCCACCATGGCACAACACTCCATTGCATTATTACCTGCTTGTGGTAGTATAGACATATTGTGGAGGGGGTACATCCTTATACCATCTTGCTGACAAACACAAGGACAAGACACACCAAAACACGAGGCTCTTATACTGCCCACGGGGTTGTAACAAATATAAAAAAAAAAAACATTTTATAAAATGCGTGAAGGTGTAAGAATAGTGGAGTGCAAAAAAGCATGGAAACTACAGTAGATGCAGGCAGTCGCCTTAGCTGGCCAGACAGGGATGACTCCATGCCCAATTTTATCATTACCTCACCCAGAAGAAGTCCGGCGAGGTATTTTTTGGTTGAATTTGTTTGTTTGTTTGATTGTTTCTTTGTTAGCAACAATACGGAAAAACAGCTGAATAAAATTACATGAAACATTCTGGATTTGTGGGCGCTGGTCCCAAAAGAAAGTGATTAAATTTTGAAGGTAATAGAGTGACCCTGAAAGGTCAAAATCAAGGTCACGGATTTTCAAAGGGCTATAACTTGAAACCGGTTGAAGATGGAGATATTGACTATTATCAGCATATAGGAAATCCCATATGGATTTTAAATTGGTACCATGACTTTTGACCACAAGTGATCTTGGAAGGTCAAACTCAAGGTCAAGAATATTCAAGGGGCTATAACTCAAAAGCCGTTGAAAATAGGGATATTTACTTTTATCAAAATATAGAATGTCTCATGGGCTTTCATCTGGCTCCATGACCTTTGACCTTGAGTGACCTTGAAAAGTGAAAAGCAAGATCACTGATTTTCAGGGTGTGCAACTTGAAAACATTTGCGCCATTACCTTAGACTTAGTCTATTCTACCTATCTATCTATTGACAGACTCCTTGATCCCGTAAGGGGTGGCCACAAACAAATCGTCTCCACGTCGCCTGTCCCCTGCCATTTCACTGCCTTATTCCCAGCTCACACACCCCTCTCTCTTATACCTCTCCACTCCATCCCTCCATCTCATCCTTAGCCTCCCCCTCCCTCTCCCCCCCCTCCACCTCACTCACATACACTCTCCTCGACAGTCCCTCGCTCTCCATCCTCTCCACATGACCAAACTACCTCATCGTGTTTCTCCTAATGCTTCCTATCACATCCACATCCACACCACAATGCTCCTTCACTTCCTCATTTGTCAGTCTGTCTCTCCATGTGACTCCACATGCTCCTCTAAAATAACTCATTTCCACTGCTTTCACTCTTGACTTGTGTCCCTCCAATAAGGTCCAAGCTTCACTTCCATACGTTACAGTTGGTATCACAACAATGTCATGCAGAATCTTTCACTTCCAAGCTCACTTCGCTGTTTCTTATCATTTCTTTCTAAGAATCAGCAACCTTTCTTCTTTGTTGTACCCCATTAAGCACTTCACCCTCTAAACTTCGATCATTACCTCGGCCGGAAGGAGTCCGGCGAGGTATGTTTTTTGGTCGAGTTTGTTTCTTTGTTTCTTTGTTAGCAACATTACAGTAAATCGGCTGTATGAACTTACATGAAACTTTCAGAAAATGTGGGCACTGGTTAGTACTTTGGTGTACTGACAATAAATGGCAGTAACAATTAAATATTTAACAGCAATAAAACAATTGCTGTCGGGGGAGGTTTGTTGTGCCTGGCACCACTTGTTATGGCATATATTATTGCAAACATTATATCTGTTCAAAACGAAAGGGCCATGATTATTGCATGACTTACTGCACCATGCAATGAATGCATCAAAAGGATACCCTGTAGCCACAGTAAGTAGTTACCTTCTTTTACTGCGTAGCCACAATAAAGAAGCTTCACTGTATGGTATATGAGGTATGTAGAATGTACACAAGATCTGAAGACCCTAAGGTAACTTCTTGTATCATCAACAAGGTCTGAAGACAAAGATGTCGAAGAACGCACGTGCACATTTTACGTTTGTCTCAATAACTTGCTAATTGAATGCCTAACTGTAACCATATTCCTTTCAGATCATAAGAGGGACCACAGCTATTTATCTGGAAAGTTACAGCTTCATAATTTTGTGATTTTCTAAAAAATATGTTGTAAAGAAAACACTGAGCAGATTTGAATTCGGTACTTTCCACTGGGATAAATGGCAAAACATTAAGCCAAAATTATTCAACAAATAATTTCATCATAGGATTTTCAGCCAATTAGCTGCATGTCAGTTAATTTCTTAGATGTTTCAGTTTCAAATAATGTAGTTTTTAGAACAGAAATGACTATGTGTCATTCAAAAATAGATCAAGGTCATTTGTATTTGGCACAAGGACTTGGGTTACCCTAGAGTACCTTCATGTATAATATCACCAAGATCAAAGAAACATAAGTACAAAAAAATATATAAAAATAATAATTAGTTACCTATAATTTTTATTGTGTAGCCACAGACACAGTAAAGAAACTCCGTACATGGTTTATAAAGTATGTTAATATAAAAGAGATCTGATGATCCTAAGGTAACTTCTTGTGAAATCCACAAGATCTGAAGACAAAGGTGTCAAAGAACGTATGTATATATTTTACGTTTGTCTCAATAACTGGTTAACTGTATGCTTAACTGTAACCATACTCGTCTCACATTATAAGAGGGCTGTATGTCTGAAGAGTTAAAGCTTTAAAGCTTTTGTGATTTTGTCTAAAAAGTGTTGCAAAGAAAAAACTGTAGATTTGAATTCAGCACTTTCCATTAGGATGAATGGCAAAATATTAAGCCTAACTTATTCAGCATATAATTTAATCGTACGATCTTCAACCAGTTAGCTGTATCTCAATTAGTTTCTGAGATATTTCAATTTCAAATATGCAGATTTTAGAATAAAAAATATATCCATCCATCTATCATCGAACCCTACGTTTTCCCATGAGAAGCGTAGGAGCCCGGGGCTAGGCAATTGGTCCTGACATTTAAGATGAGAGTGATATATATCACCTTCAAAAATAGGTCAAGGTCATTCATATTAACTTGGAACAAGGACTTGGGTTACCCTATGGTACCTTCATGTATAATATCAAGATTGAAGAAAAGTGCAATGAAAAATAATAATCATTTAAACCTGTGTTTTCCCACGAGCAGCGTAGAAGCCCGGGGCTGGGCAAGTTGGTCCTGACGTTATAATAATAATACAGACGAAAACAGTAAGCTTCGCCATTTTATGGTAAAGCTTAATTATGATGAAAACAAGAAGCTTCGCCATTTATATGGTGAAGCTTAATAAATAAATAAAGATCATCCAGACAGTGCAACACCTGTGCCTACCAAGTCGTCTAAGGGCCGAATATATGACTTTACCCTGTGACTTTGACTGTCGACAGGTTGCTGTCAAAATGGAATGACTTCATTGTTTCCAAACTCTTAACCTTTCCACTAATTTAGGTCCATATCAAATTACTACCGCCTGAATTGAATTTGCCCAGTGAGCTTAATTTTAACACTTCCCTGTGACATAGATCTTTGACTGATTGTTCTCAAAGCCGAATCACTTTATCTTCGTTTTAGCCTCAGTCTCTCCCCAAAGTTCAGTCAGCATCAGACAAAATCTGTTTACTTTATTTTGCCATGTGATCTTAGTCTTTGACTTATTTCTTCAGTAATAATAGGTCAGCCTCTTGGGAGACCCTCAGTTTATGCACAAAGTTTTATCCAAAATAATCATATCACGCAGTTTTTTTTTTTTTTCCATACAGACATATGAGTCGAACATTGACCTTGCTCTGTGAGTTTCATCTTTGACTGATTTTTCTCCGAATAGAACCCCATAGTACTTGTCTGACCCTTACTCATTCCACCAAGTTCGTTCCATATTAGATCAGAACTCTTTGAGTTTACTTTATTTTGTGACCTTGGTCTTTGTCCTTTTTCTTTATGACCTTCACCTTTGACTGTCCCCCAAATTGGAACCTTTTATTCCTACCCTGTCTTCAACCCTTCTAAGAATTTTGATCAAAATCGGAAAAAAACTATCAAGATGACCTTGCACTATAACCTTCACCTTTTAACTATGTAAAAAAAAATTAAAAAAAAAAACGGTTACTCCTTGACTGACTCAACCTTTTCATCATGTTGGGTCAATATCAGAACAAAACTTTGAGTTAATTGGTTCACACACACACACACACACACACACACACACACACACACACACACACACACACACACACACGTGTTGAACTTTGACCTTACCCTGCGACAGTGGCCTTAGATTGTCCTCAAAACTGAATCATTTCATTCTCTCCTTACCCTGAACCCTTCCCTTAAGTTTGGTCAAAGTTGGATTAAAACTGTTTAAGTTGATTTTAATAGGCCAGCCATTTATTTAAACCTGTGTCCTTGACCTTTGACGTACAGTTATTTAGACACTGGCTGTCCCTCAGCTGTTCCGCTAAGTTGGGTTAAGATCAGATAAAACAGTTTCAGCTATTTTATAAACACACACACACACACACACACACACACACACACACACACACACACACAAGCACGGGCCGGTGCGTGGGGGTTGGGGGTAATTTTGATGTTCCGACATCCATATATATATATATATATATATATATATATATATATATATATATATATATATATATATATTGTTACATAGCCTATGATTTCATCATCCTTTGTATAATTCTAACGTACAGTATGCTGCATATTTGATCACGATTCGCCTCGTGGCTTCCATAGTGCGTGTTCTACCTCACTCCCCCCCTCCTCCCTTATAGTAGAGTAAGTCGTTCTTTCTGTTGTTCAGAGCAGGAGTGTCAACTCTTTGTCCCCTATGGCTTCATTTGCGCGTCCTTCCTACAAGTTGTATCAAGCTCTGCCGGCCCCTATATAATGAGCTCAGTCTCTGCATTAATTGCCACTTAGATCTACTACTCATTTTGTTCACATCTCTGTCCTCCCCTGTACAGTTGTTATTATTTTTGTGTGTGCTCAGGAAGTCTCCAACCATCTAGCTGCTGTGTAATTTGAGTATGAGTGTTGTTACATTTTTTTTCTTGTACTGTATAGCATAAGGTGTTGATTCGTAGGCCTGGTAAGGTTTTTGTGATTCATGTAAAGTTCATATTGTCAGCCATTATTAATAATATTTTGTATCTGTAATAATATATCTTGCATTAACTGACCATTATCCGGTTTTCTCATTTTATCAGGGCTGACTTAGATAAATTTACTCTTGCTAATTTCGTGTTAATAGCGGCTATTCCAGTTAACCATATATTTAACCTGTTTTTGCCATTACATTATCCTTATGAGTCCTGAATGTTTAGTTGTTAGTTTGAGCATTAAACTTTAACTTGTGATTTTACCTAACTCTTTTGTTTTGAACCTGGAACTTTGCAGGACAGTTTTCTCTGTTCCGTAACATAAATTTGGCGACCTCTTATCAGGATATTCAGGATATTATCATAAGGATATTGCTTGATATTTTGTGACTGTGATTTATTCATGATGTCTACTATTACTACTCTTGATGAAGCCAAAGATTTTTTGTCAAATGTGCAAACAGTGTGTGATGTAGAAAACAGAACAAAGAATGAACTTAAGCTTGTTGCTCAACAATTGGGAATTGCTGTTTGCTCTCATCATTCTAAAGATCAAATTGTTGACATAATTAATAAAAGCTTGTTTAATCTAACTCCTCCAGATGAGCAAACGCAGATTGAATTAGCTAAGTTACAGCTAGCCCTGCAGGAGGCTTGTATTCAGGAGGCACAGGTACAGGCTCAGGCACAAATTGAACTTACTAGGATTCAGGCAGACCATGAGTATCGCATGAAACAATGTGGAACTGGATCATCTAGCTCTGATGATTTTGATGTGGCTAAAAATGTTAAACTTGTCCCTCCTTTTAATGAACCTGATTTAACAAAGTATTTTCAGTTGTTTGAGAGGGTAGCTACAGGTTTTAATTGGCTCAAAAAGTATTGGCCAGTAGTCCTTCAAACTGTTCTCACCGGTAAAGCTCAAGTAACTTACGCATCTTTGCCTCAGAATCAATCTGATAATTATGATGTAGTGAAGAGCTTGATTCTTAAGGCCTATGAGCTTGTTCCTGAAGCCTATAGAGTAAAATTTAGGACAACTTATAAGCAAGATAAGCAATCCCATGTTGAGTATGCAAAAATCAAAGATCTGTTAGAGCAGTGGTTAAATTCTAAGAATGTGGATTCTGATTTTGACAAATTTAAGCAGATGATTTTGCTGGAGGACTTCAAAAGGTGTATTAATAATGATGTAAGCCTATATCTTGATGAGAAAAGAATAGATAATTTGTCTGATGCTGCAGTTTTAGCTGATGAATATGTTCTCGCTCACAAGAGATATTCTAAAGAAAAAAGGAAAGCTGAGAGTAAGTAAGTTGCCTCTACTCAGAGTACAGGTAACAGGAAAGAGAATAAAGATGATGTTTCTCAGGAAGTAAATACCAGCTTCACCTCTAGATTTCAGAAAAGTAAATGTACTTATTGTAGTAAGCTTGGTTATACTACGGAGAAATGTTTCATGAGACAGCATGATGTGAACAAAAAGGAGTCTTTAAATATTCAGCCAATTGGTCTAGTGTCCACCCTTGAGAGTTCCCAGAATTCTTTAACTGAGTTAACTGAACCTGGTTTGAGGGGTAAATTAAATTCTCATGATGAAGCTCCTCTTTTGAGCAGTAACGTGGGTGACACTCTCAAGAGTTCGTGCTAATTTCCTGTCTGATGGTTTTGTCAGTCCTCTGGACAGTAATGACAGGAAATCAGTTAAAATATATCGTGATACAGGTGCTTGCCAATCCCTTAGCTGACCAGTGTTCTAGGCTCTAATGTCAATTCCTCTGATGAAACTGTAATTTTACAAGGTGTAGGGAATAATTACTTCTCTGTCCCTCTGTGCAGAGTGAATTTAGAGTCTGGTTTTGTTAATGGTTCCGTTATGGTTGGGTTGGTTGAGACACTCCCAATGTCAGGTGTAACTTTCTTCCTTGGAAATGATATTGGTGGAAGTCAAGTGTGTCCAGCTCCTCAGTTGTCTGGTGAGCCAGTGGCTGCGACCCAGGATTGTGATGTCCCTGATGTTTTCTCTGCATGTGCTGTCACTAGGGCTAAGTCTAAAGTTACTGGTGACTTAGAGGATAATGATGATGATGATGTTATCCTAGCTGACACTTTTCTTGCTAATTTGGACCACTCACCAGATGAGGCAGTACCCCGTGTTGATAATTTGTCTCGTCAAGAGTTGGTTGAGTTGCAGGTTGCTGACCCTGAGTTGAAAGGTCTAGCTAACTCTGCTTGCAGTGAGGAAGAGTCAACTGGTGCTTCTACTTGTTATTATATAAAGTCAGGAGTACTTATGAGGAAGTGCAGACCCCCAACAGCATCAGCCGACTGTGAATGGGAGGTTGTACATCAAGTTGTCATCCCTCGTGTTTAGGCAGGGTATCATTAGAGTGGCTCATGATTCCAGTTTGGCAGGACACCTTGGAGTGAGGAAGACTGTCGCACGCATTTTGAAACACTTCTACTGGCCAGGTATCTTCAGAGATGTTTCCTGGTATTGTAAGTCTTGTCACACCTGTCAAGTTGTGGGGAAGTGTAATCAGACCGATAAGGTTGCACCTCTAGTTCCCATTCCTTTGAGGCGCCATTCACCCGTGTGTTGGTGGATATTGTGGGCCCTCTTCCTAAGACTTCTTCAGGATTTTCTTATGTGTTGACCCTGATTGATATGGCTACTCGTTATCCTGAAGCCATTCCACTCAGAAATATCTCAGCAAAGAACGTGGTTAAGGAAATGCTAGGGTTCTTCACAAAGTTTGGTCTGCCCAAGGAGGTACAGTCAGACCGGGGAAGTAATTTCATGTCAAATGTTTTCAAGCAGTCTCTGAAAGAGTTGGGCATCACCCAGATCACGTCTTCAGCTTACCATCCCCAGACCCAAGGAGCGTTGGAGAGATATCATCAAACACTCAAATCGATGCTCAAGAAATACTGTTTGGAACATCAGAAAGACTGGGATAAAGGTCTTCCATTTGTTGTATTTGCCGCAAGAGAATCTCCAAATGAATCACTGGGCTTCTCACCTTTTGAACTACTGTTTGGCCATGAAGTATGAGGACCCCTTAAGCTACTGAAGGAATGCTGGCTGTCGGAGGAAGATGACGTCAACCTGCTGAAGTATGTGATGAAGTTCAAAGAACGGCTGTCCACTGCTTTACAGCTGGCGAGAGAGAATTTAGGAGCTGCTCAGGAGAAGATGAAGACTTGGTATGATAAGAAGTCCAGGTTACGCCACTTTCGGCCAGGAGATCAGGTTTTGATTCTGCTGCTGGTGCATGGGCAACCTCTTCAAGCCAAGTTTAGTGGTCCTTATTTCGTGGAGAAGAAACTCAGTGATGTCAACTATGTCATCGCCACACCAGATCGTAGAAAGAACAAGCAACTTTGTCACATCAACATGCTAAAGTTATATCACAGGCGGGATGAAAATAACCCAGTCTGCACTGTAGCTGTTCCACCCGAGTCTGCAAGTGAAGCTCTCCCATGCAGTATGAGCCTGGGTGATAGTTTGGGGAAGAATCCTGATATCATGAATGATCTCCAGACTAAACTTTCTCATCTAGCTCCCAAGGAAAGGCAGGAGTTTTCGGCATTACTGCAGGAGTACCCGCAAGTGTTCCGTGCCACTCCAGGAAGAACCACTGTGTTGATGCATGATGTCGATGTTGGAGACACAAAGCCAATTAACCTGCCTCTTTACCGTGTGAACCCAGTGAAAGTTCCTCTCATCCAGAAGGAGCTTGGCTACCTGTTGGACCACAAGATGATTGAGCCCTGTCAGAGTGAGTGGAGTTCTCCTGTCACTCAAGTCAATAAGCCAGGTGAGTCACAGCGGCTTTGCATCGACTACAGACGTGTTAATCAAATAACCAAAACAGACACTTACCCTCTCCCTCGTGTGGAAGATTGCATAGACAAGATCGGAAAGGCTAGGTACATAAGTAAGTTTGATTTGTTAAAGGGATACTGGCAAGTACCTATGACTGAACGTGCTAGGGAGATCTCATGTTTTGTAACACTAGGAAAGACGTTTGCATGTTCTGTAATGCCGTATGGTATGAAGAATGCACCAGCCACATTTCAGAAGCTCATGAATGTTGTAACAGAGGGTTTGGCAGGGTGTGTTGTTTATATTGATGATGTATTAATCTTCAGTGACAACTGGAAAGATCACCTATGCCATGTCAGTAAATTTCTTGAGCGTTTGGTTCAGGCTAATCTTGTAGCTAATTTATCAAAGTGTGAGTTTGGTCAAGCTAAAGTTCAGTACCTTGGGTACGTAATTGATGATGGACATGTTGCACCACCAGGAGCTAAGGTTCAGGTTATAAGTGATCTTCCCAGACCTAAAAGTAGGAAAGAGCTACAAAGATTTTTGGGAATGGTAGGTTATTACAGGAGATTTGTTCTTAACTTTTCAATTCTTGTATCACCACTTACAGACCTACTGAAAAAGGGAGTTAAATTTGTCTGGACGGATAACTGTGAATCCTCTTTCTGCAAACTTAAAGCTATCCTATTAAGTCAGCCAGTGCTCGCTACTCCAAATTTTGCTAAGCCTTTTAAGATGGCTATTGACTCAAGTGATACAGGAGCTGGGGCTGTTTTGCTGCAAGAGGATGATCAGGGTATTCAACACCCTTTATCTTATTACAGTAAGAAGTTCACTCCACCTCAAAAGAACTACTCAACTATTGAGAAAGAGCTTTTGGCCTTGATTTTGGGTTTACAGCATTTTTCATTTTATTTGTGTTCTGGTTTTGACCCCATAGTCATTTATACCGATCATAACCCACTGAAATTCCTTAGTAAGTTTAACCCGCGGCGTCCCGTCGATGTTCTTCAACGTCCACACGTTTTGTCACTGCCAATCCCGTCAACGTACATAAACGTGAAAAAATTGCAAGGTCCGTAATTTGCACAATTTTCAATTTTCGCAAGTCATTTTTGGTACGTATACACGTGACACCTTCCTCAGCAAGATGCCAGGCAGGGACAATGCCTTACCCAGCATGAACTCCTCCCCCCCCCTGCATGCCATTGTCTCAGCAATTCACCTGTTATCAGTGACCTGGCCAGTATAGCCATGTCATGCCACGGTACGAAATTCAGGGCCAGAGTGATTCCCCAATCAATGACAATGTGGAGGACAAACATTAGAGGAAGAAACAGTCAGAAATGATGATCAGGTAATGTGGCAAAAAAAGGTCAGGTATTAGTGAGTGAAACAATGCTTATAATGTCTATATTACTGCTTGAAAACCAATATACTCTTGTACTACATATAAATTCGTACCAAGTAAATAAATAAATACCGTTTATGAGTTGTGTAAAATAGTTATCCTCCCATAGAACTCGTTTTCTTTGGTGCCAGCCTGATAGAAAACCCAGTAAGGTAAGGAGGTACTCCTACCTGTAATGAGTATTTTAAACCTCAGGTGAGCGATTTCTCTATGAATATTCGATGTTTCTCACCAAAAGCGAAGGTTTGAGCCAAAAAAAAAAAAAAATCCTAAAATGGTCGGGACTGGGGGGAGTCAGTGGTGGAAAAGTGGTCGGGATGGGACGGGTTAAAGATAAAAATCAGAGATTGACAAGATGGAGTCTACTTCTTCAGGAGTATTCATTAGACATACAATATATCAAGGGGAAAGAAAATGTTATTGCAGATTGCTTATCTAGACTTTAGACAGATTGTTTTAGAGTAATAAGAAATTTCCTTTGTAAATTTCTTTTTCTTTGTGGGGAGGTGTTACATAGCCTATGATTTCATCATCCTTTGTATAATTCTAACGTACAGTATGCTGCATGTTTGATCACGATTCGCCTCGTGGCTTCCATAGTGTGTGTTCTACCTCACTCCCCCCCTCCTCCCTTATAGTAGAGTAAGTCGTTCTTTCTGTTGTTCAGAGCAGGAGTGTCAACTCTTTGTCCCCTATGGCTTCATTTGCGCGTCCTTCTTACAAGTTGTATCAAGCTCTGCCAGCCCCTATATAATGAGCTCAGTCTCTGCATTAATTGCCACTTAGATCTACTCCTCATTTTGTTCACATCTCTGTCCTCCCCTGTACAGTTGTTATTATTTTTGTGTGTGCTCAGGAAGTCTCCAACCATCTAGCTGCTGTGTAATTTGAGTATGAGTGTTGTTACATTTTTTTTTCTTGTACTGTATAGCATAAGGTGTTGATTCGTAGGCCTGGTAAGGTTTTTGTGATTCACGTTAAGTTCATATTGTCAGCCATTATTAATAATATTTTGTATCTGTAATAATATATCTTGCATTAACTGACCATTATCCGGTTTTCTCATTTTATCAGGGCTGACTTAGATAAATTTACTCTTGCTAATTTCGTGTTAATAGCGGCTATTGCAGTTAACCATATATTTAACCTGTTTTTGCCATTACATTATCCTTATGAGTCCTGAATGTTTAGTTGTTAGTTTGAGCATTAAACTTTAACTTGTAATTTTACCTAACTCTTTTGCTTTGAACCTGGAACTTTGCGGGACAGTTTTCTCTGTTCCGTAACATGCCGGCACGTGACTGGCTACAGCATAGCTGGGTCTTTCGGGTGTGGGCAATCAGGCAAGTTAGCTGCCTACTGCGACTGCAACACAATGGCGAGGTGTTCAGGAAATTAGCCAAAGAAACCTTGATGGACTCTGAAAGAACAATAATGGCCCCCAGTCCCGTGCAGCCCTTAAATGGGCAGGGGGTGCTAAGAATCTCACGGTTGCCTCAATTACAATCTAATTCCTTTGTCAATGCAAAAAATACAATTAAAATTGGTAACTGGAATGTGAGAACGCTAAATCATGACGGTAAAATCGATGAGTTAGTGAAGGTTTTTCAAAATTACGGACTTGATATTTGTGCTCTGACAGAAACTAGATTAACTGGAGTCGATAAGTTGGATTTGGAGGATGGTATACGTTTATTGATATCTGGTCGACAGGACGGAATGCATTATCAGGGAGTAGGATTGTTGCTGGGTTGTAAGGCAAATAAGGCTTTATGTGAGTGGGATCCTATAGATGAGCGATTGTTATACGCACGGTTTAAATCAAATCATGGCAACATCAGTCTGTTTGTGTGTTATGCACCTACTAATGATGCACTCGATGAAAGGAAAGACACATTTTATGAAAAGTTGCAAGAAGGAGTAGGAAGGGTACCTAGACATGATGTTTTGATCAGCGTTGGAGACTTTAATGCAGTAATGGGCTGTTCAAATGAGGGATTTGAGGCATGTATGGGTAAGATGGGAGTTGGTAGTAGGATGAGTGAAAACGGAGTGAGGTTTGGAAGCTTCTGTCTAGCAAATGACTTAGTCATCGGGGGCACACTCTTTCAGCATTGCAATATACACAAGACAACTTGGGTGTCGCCGTGTGGAAAATATAAAAATCAGATTGATCACATCGCTATCAGTAGGAGGCATAGAAGTTCTCTGCTAGATGTTCATGTTAAACGGGGAGCGGATATTGGTAGTGACCATCAACTCAGCATTGCAAAAATAAGGTTTAAACTTAAAAATCAGAAGAAGGAAAAATCTGGTGTTGGTAGATACGATATTGTTAAGCTTAGAAGGGAAGGAGAAGAAAAGGAGGAATTCAGATTAGAATGCAGAAATAGGTTTTTGGTGTTGGAAGCGTTGGAAGAGGGGGAGAGAAGTGTAGATGAGATGTGGGAGGATGTGAACAAAGTTTTGCATGAGACTGCTGAATGTACGATTGGAAGGAGACATAGCTTCAGGAGAAAGAAATGGATATCAGAGGAAACGTGGGATATGATAAAAAAGAGAGGTGAGGCTAAATTGAGGAGTGAGATGCAAAGCGTTGATGAACAAGAGATTGAATTAGCAAGAGCTGCGTACTGGAGTTTGAATTCAGAAGTAAGAAGGTTAGCTAGGAGAGATAAAAGAAGATGTGTGGATGAAAAGGTTGCAGAGACTGAAATCTTAATAAACAAAAATGATGGACAGAGTCAAAGAATAGCATATGAATCGATTAGAGAACTGAGTGGTAATGCAGGTAAACGCAAGGAAATACCAGTTAGAGACAGGGAAGGAAATTTATTGACCAAAGATGGAGATATTAAAAATAGATGGAAAGAGCATTTTGAGACAGTTCTTAATAGACCAATACCACCAGAAGAGGATATACCGTCTGCTCAGGAAGATTTAAATATAGAAACAGGAGAGTTGAGGCTTGCAGAAGTGGAGAAAGCAGTAAAACAGTTAAAGAATAATAAGGCACCAGGGGAGGATGGTTTATTTCCGGAAATGTTTAAAGTGGAGGGGGATAGATTAATAATGATCTTGACCAAGCTATTCAATAAGATATGGGTGACGGGGTTACTACCATCAGTTTGGAAGAATGGTGTAATTGTTAAAGTTCCGAAGAAGGGAGACCTGAGTGAATGTGGTAATTGGTGGGGAATCTCTTTGTCACCGATAGCTTTGAAAGTTTTCAGTAGAGTGTTGTTAAATAGGTTGGAGCCAGTGGTTGAGGGTATTCTGAGGGATGAACAGGCTGGTTTTAGAAAGGGACGTGGTTGCAATGATCAGATCTTTATAGTTAGGCATTTGATGCAGCAAGTTAATGAAATGAGAGTACCGTTAAGTCTTTGTTTTGTTGATTTTGAAAAGGCTTTTGATAGTGTTTCGAGAGAGACTACGGGGAAGATCATGAGACATTATGGAATACCAGAGGAGTTTGTGAGGGTCATTATGAACATGCATGATGACACATTTTGTAAAGTGATGGTTGATGGTTGTCTGAGTGATTCGTTTGAAGTCAAGTCCGGAGTAATTCAAGGTGGTGTTCTATCGCCTTTACTATTTATATTGGTCGTTGATTACATTATGAAACGCGTTGGAACAGAAACCGGTGCAGGTATACTTTGGGGAGAGAACAGGAAACTTTTGGATTTAGATTATGCAGATGATATAGTTTTGATTTGTGATGGGCCAGAAGGGATGCAGAGAGTGTTGGACTGTTTGGTGAGTGAAGGTCGCAAGGTGGGTTTGGTTATTAATTGTGGAAAAACTGAAATAATCAATATGAATATGGAAAATGCGCAGGAATGTGTAATTGGAGGTATGGTTGTAAAGCAAGTTGATAGGTTTAAATATTTAGGTACTTATTTAGCCAAGGATGGTTCTTTGAACTTTGAATTCGAGGAAAGGTTAAAGAAGGCTAATCAGGCAATGGGAATGCTTAAAAATATTTGGAATAATAACAGTTTCTCTGTGCATACAAAAATCAAACTTTATAAGGTAATGGTTAGGAGTATCTTAATTTATGGACACGAGTCTTGGTACAGCACAGTGACTATGGAAAATAAATTCTTGGTGTTTGAAAATAAAGCACTTAGAAGAATATTAGGAGTTAAGTGGTGGGAAAGGATATCAAATAGTAGAATTAGAGAAATAACGGGAGTGCAGCCGATCGATGAATATGTTAGATTCTCACGATGGAAGTGGCTAGGACATGTGTATAGGAGACAGGGAATAGTACGAGGTACACCAGGGTGGGTGGCACTTGGTAGGAGAGGTAGAGGAAGGCCAAAAGAGACGTGGGTGAGGACAATGAGACGGGAAGCTGGAGATGAGTGTTGGGGAGATCTTGAGGAGTTAGCACAAGATAGGATATGGTGGTGTGAGTTCATCGAGGCCCTATGCATCCCCGAGGGTGCCACAGGAAATGATTGATTGATTGATATATATATATATATATATATATATATATATATATATATATATATATATATATATATATATATATATATATATATAAATAATATATATATACTTACCTCATATTAGTATTGCTAGTTGCTGACTTTTAAATTAAACCCAGAGAGCATCCTGGTTGCGGTGGTGTGTTCCACGCTTAACTCCTTTGCTACAATATCTTCTTTTGTCATTTTATTTTTTCCACCTTCAGGTAATTTGTTCAGCATTGGAGAGTTTTTTTTTTTTTTTTTTTTTTTTCGGCTGGAGGGGTAGATATAGTTTTTAATCCCATTCTCCTTAAGGCGTTCTCCTAAATAAAAGTAAGTCGTCAAGCAATAAGATGACTAGTGTAAAAACTTGTCATCGTCCTGAATAGCTAAAAGGAATATTCATAAAGAAAACACTATTCTCACTTAAACAGTCAGATAATAAAAGTGCTTCTCGGTCCCGTATCCGATACTGTTCTTTCCTGTACAGTCAGGCCACAGCCACACGATTTTATTCCAGAGACCTCTTGTGGTGAAGGGGTTGAGAAAGGCTATGTCTAACCCTGCCCAGTTGGAAGAGTCTGGAGAGGGTAAGAATCAAACATAAAGACGTCCTCGGGATCAAGAAATGCAGTAAATGTTTTTGAGTTTCTTTCCTTATACCAGTTTATTTCCTTATCGGGTATTATAATATTTAATGTTTATGTAATGTATGCCGTTATTTAAAACTTATACATAATACTAACTGGACTATTGAGGTGTAATACGCAAGATATATCGCAAAGGAAGAGGTACCAGGAAATCTACTAAGCCGAGGAGAATACGGCCTCAGTCAGGTACACTTATCTTGTGAGTTGTTAATGATTTCCTGCGTCTCTTCCTTAGCGATTAATTTAGCATATCACAAATTAGTTCTACAGTATATTGTAATTTACACGCCTTATTAATATCGACATGAGAATAATAATGTGCAATATTCAGAAATGACAGGCGCAAAAAATGTACTGTAAAACCTCCAAACTGACGAGAATCCGGACATGGACCTGGTACAGTATCTCGGGTGCACAGTGGGATGACTAACACCTCTTCCTTAGCGATTATCGATTCACTCGGCATGCTACACCCAAATGCAGCTCATGTATTTTGGTGGTAGTCTTATGGTCGAGAAAGTTGTTAAAACCTATTCCAGCTAACGTCATTTTAGTTATATGAGTGAGTCATGTGCAGGTGTGTTAAAAAGACCCTCTAGAACCTCATCCCCAGGGAACTATTTGCACATTGTACTTACTTATATTACTCTGTTTCTTTTGTCTCTTTAATATCAACAGAGATTGTATGGTTAACTCAGACGAGTAAACTGACGTACAATAAACAGAATCATCAGGTGAAGAACAGACTCAAGAAATCCTCCCTAACCGACGAGAAACGTTGTTAATGTCGATTATCCAGGTTAAAGAGATTTATAAGTAGCCCTTCCTTACTAGTCATTTCTACATATATCTGAATAATTTCGTGCATGTTATATGTACAGTCTATGATGGAGTTAAAGACAAATAAAATACAACAAATCAGTAAGTGCCATATGCAACAATGAGTCGCTGAGGAGAGATGTGGTAGAAAACCTACTTAATTTGAGAATAAACATCATGTTCTCGTGAAGACAGGATTTCTGCAAGAGCTTCGTGAGTAAGGTATTGACATATTGCACTTCATTATTCTCTTGCATATTACTTGCGCGTTTGTCTTTTTATATGTGAACATGGACTGCTTAGATAACAAACAATGGATATTAACGATGCGTATGCGGATATATACAAATATGGAGGAGGTGCTTGTAAACTCAAACGCCTTCAGGTCAAGAACTCATTTTCTGATTAATTCTTGCTAACACCTGACGATTTTATTCATCTTATGGGTGAAAATGAAAACTACGTCATGAGTGTGAATGGATTAACCTTTGAGAGTACGAGTGTCAGGCTGTGTGTAAGTGGTAACATCGGTGTGTAAGTGGTAGAGATGGTGTGTAAGTGGTAGCGATGTCTAATGAGTGGTAGATGTAAACTGCCAGGTGACTCAGCCGGGTTCCAGGAGGCACAGGTAAACCAAGCATCACCAGCCCTTAGTCAGTGCACGGGATGAGGCGGGAGGGGAGGGCGTTGAATGAAGGGGAGAAGGGAGAAGCTGAGGTGGGGAAGGGGGGGACGGAGAGGGATGGAGGAGAGGAGGTGGGTTGGGAAAGTAAGTGGGTTAGAAAGGGAGGGTTGAGAGAGGGGAGACAGCATAAATGAGGAGATTTGGAGAAGGGCGGGATTCGGGTGAGGAGGGAGTAGGAGGATGAATAGAGAAGTGTGGAGAGGACTGGAGGAGAGAGGGAAAGATGGGGAAATGATAGGGTTAGGAGAATAGAAGGGTTTATAAAGGGTGACATGAGAGATGAAGCTATGGAGAAATTTTGGAGAGAGGGAAGTGATGTGCTGGGAGGAGGAGGCTTGTAGTGAAAGATGTCGCGTGGAGACGGGGGAAAAAGAGAAGAGAGGAAATAAAAACTGATTAGGAAGGGGAAAAATGGATGAATGACAGAATTTCATCCATCCATCATTCAGTCCAATTTGCTTCATAAGGCGCGTAGAAGCCCGGGATTAAGGCACTCAGCCCGGACAGGTAAGATGAGGGTGGCGAATAAACCCTGTGTAAATGAGTGTTGTTTGAGTATTGATTTGAATGCAGTGAGGACTTATTAAAAACTATCCTCTAAGAATGAAAAGGGCAAAGAAATAGGCAAGAGAGAACAAGAAATGGGTGGAGAGAGTTGGAATTGTGGCAGAGGTGTGCAGAAATCGTGAAAGTATACCATGTGAAATTGGATAATGTGAGATTAGAGGTCCGGGTGCTGTGAGAATTGTTTTAAAGTTTTCTCCAGCAAGAAATTGAACAAGATAAGTTTGATGTTGCTCTCATGTTCGTGGCATCTTGTAACGCAAGTAAAAATACAGAATATTCTCGGATTAAATGACTCAAGCTAAGGCCAAAGAAACAATTGCGCTCTACTTTTTTTTTTTTTTTTTTTAAATGAAGATATGAGTGCTGAAACACTATTTTGGGGACAAGTAATTGCGGACATAAATTTCGATTCACCTCACTGCATAAATAACGACACAAGCACTGACTCAAAATTCAGTAATGGAATCTTCCGAGCCCAAGTTCTCATATTTCTCTGTAGGATTTTCGGAGAAATTCTAATAAATAGTGAGGCGACTTTATTGTCCACTGTTGCACCTTCCATTTCATACTATCTCCCTAGTTATCAAGTTCTTTTGTAATTAGATTACCCTGGGCATAATCTACATGAAAAAGTTTAATCCTCTCATAGTCGGAACAGCTTTAGTATCTTATTGCCGTTGACCTTAAGCGATTTTATTCAGCTGAGAGTTAGTTATAGGAGCCTTAGTGTCATTACTGGCACCATTAACACTGTCATGGTCAAGACAGGCCCAGTATTGTTTTGTAGTCAACGCCAGACAATTTCGTTTTTCTAAGATGAGCTTTAGGAGCTTGAGAGTGTTACCTCTGTTCAGTCTGGACAACAAATTCTGGCGTTCTGAGTGTTAGCCTAATACATTTTTTTTTTCTTCTGTTCATTCTTACTTCCTTCAGATAAGCTAATTCAGCTAAGGAGGGATTTCTCTAACTGAAGGGATTACCTAAAACTTTCAGTACTCCTTCATTGCCAAGGGCTTCTCTAAGGTGCAAACAGGAAGGAGCTCTTAGAAACTGAAACATTCGAACATACCAGTTGGTCTAAAAGCCGAATATTCGACACTGCCCTGTGACCTTGATCTTGTACAGATTACTCTCAAAATCAAATTACTTCATTCTTGCCTAACCCTTGCACTTCCATCAACTTTGGTTCAAATCAGATCAAAATTACTTCAGTTGACTTCTCCCTGACCATGATCATTGACTTCTCCTTGTGACTTTGACTTTTGACTGGTTGTTCTCAAAATCGAATCTCTGATCTATGATCATGAACTTCTCCACACTCTTCAGTCTACACGAGTGAAATGTGTTTAGGTTGACTTTGCCATGTGACCTTGACCTTTCACCTATTGTTTTAAAAACAATAGGGCAGTCTCTTGGGTAATCTTCGACCCATCCACTAAGTTTGGTCAACAACAGATCAAAAGTGTTTTATTTTGTTTACACACAGAAACTCGGAGAGAACTTTGATCTTCTCCAATGATCTTGACTTTGATTAATCTCAAAATTGAATCCCTTCATTTTTGTCTGACCCTTTACACTTCCATTTGGTTTGGTTCAAGACCAAAACTGGCTGGCCTTGCTCTGTGACCTTAGCCTTTGACCTTTCCCTCTGACCTTGATCTTAGACTCACCATCCTTAAAGTTGGATTCTTTTATTCTTGCCTTATACTTATCCCTTCCACAAAAATAGCCCTAAATCAGATAAAAACTGTTTCATTTGACATTGCCGTGTGACTTTGACCTTTGACCTGCTGTTCTCAGACACAGTATATGTACTCCTTCCCATACCCGTACCCCTTTCACTATGTTTCTTCTTTTTTCTTTTTCTTTTTCTTTCTTTCTTTCTTTTTATCCTTTTTCACTTTTTTTTTTTTTTTTTTTACAAGCATGCACGAGGTCGCACTTTGACCTTGCCCTGTGACCATGACTTACGAATGGTTGTTTTCAAATTTGAATTCCTTCATCTTGCCTTACCCTCAGTTCATCCCCCAAGTTTGTTCTAAATTGAATAAAAACTGCTGACGTTGATTTTGGTGGGTGACCTTGACCTTTGACTTATTGTTTTAAAATGCAGTAGGTTTCCTCACGAATTATATCTGCATAATTGAACTATGTTTGGTTATAAATGGGTAAAATCTTTTTGAGTTATTTACCTAAAGCGCAAACACACACACACACACACACACACACACACACACACACACACACACACACACACACAAAAACCGCTTAAAACGTAAAACCCACTCTCGCTCCTCGACTGCTGGTGTAAAAATCGTGTTACTAGCAAAGAAGAAATTACAAAAAACAGAAGTGGGGAACAGATTTTGCTTAGAATCAAGGAATGAAAAAGGGAAAATGCCAGGGGGAAAAGAGGAAAGAAACGAGAAGGAAAACATCTGAGGAGAAATAGAAAGGAAGTGGGAAGGGAGATAGAACTGGGGAGGAACTGGGAAGGGGAAAATAAGTAGGATGGGGAAAGAAGCGATAGGGAAAAGAAGCGGGAAACTAGTTGGATCAAAGAAAGAAGTGGGAAGTGGAAAGATCTGCGAGAGGTAAAGAATAAGGAAAAAAAAAAAAAAGCCAACAACGCAGGAACGCCGACCCCTCTAAATGAATATTTTTGCTCTCTCTCTCTCTCTCTCTCTCTCTCTCTCTCTCTCCTTATTGCAGAAAACAGGTATAACTAGGACAGATTTACTATCGTTGGGAAAGTTTTGTTATATGTCAAAGAAACAGGAAGCCACCAAAGATTCTGCACGTCCCTTTCCTTATTCTTACAGCAAAAACGCATGATGGTAAAGACTTGGTATTGATCGTAAGTTTCTTTTTGAAATCCAGGTCCTGGTTCACCGTACAAAATGAAGCTGCATCTGCCCTGGTGAAGGTGCCTCCCCTCTTCACTGGTATCATACACTGCCTTCAGAATTACGCCATCTGGTATGCTTGTTCGCTCAACTTTCCATTAGCCAAACTATGCTGAACTCTCTCTCTCTCTCTCTCTCTCTAGTGTGTGTGTGTGTGTGGGTGTGGGTGTGGGTGGGTGGGTGGGTTGGTGGGTGGGTGGGTGTGGGTGTGGGTGGGTGGGTGGGTTGGTGGGTGGGTGGATGTGGGTGTGGGTGTGGGTGTTTTAGAAGGGCGAATCACGAACAACATCGGCTGAGATGGTTAACTCCTTAAGATGACTTTTTTGTTTGTATTCTATTTGTCTTAAGAAGATGTATACATGGTCACCATCATAAATCAACTGCCTAAGTCATATTTTCTACTTTTCGGGAAATCGAGAGAAAACTTGTCTCATTTTCTTAATTTTCAATGGCTTAGGCAGAAATTTGAGGCGCATTTTAGACCACTCACACCCTAGACCTGGCAAAGGCAGCTATACTAATTGGTGTGCCATGTGATGAAGAATTGATTTAGGCAAAAATCCAGAAATCGCCGAAAAATGACTTAGATAGTTTCTTTATGAGGGTGACGACATGCTATAGCTTCCTTGATCTTAAATTCTTACAGATCAGGACCAACTGAAACGCCTTACTCTACTACTGTAGACTTCAATGTGTCTTTGTGTTGACTCTACAGCTACTTGCAACAAAGAAATCGATTTGGTTTGTTAGTGCAGTCAGCTTGTGGTAGTACTACACTTAATGAGGGAATGATGAGCGATCACACCTACCTCTTAAAAACAATTTTGTGTTTATTCGTTAATCACTTCATTACAATGTGTTCATAAAAAGTGCATGTACTGAACGTAGGAAAATTATTAGAGTAGGCCTTGTGACAGGAAATGGCTTTTACCTTCGTCAGTAAAAGGGTTCATCCTCAGCAGAATGTAGGAACCCAGGGGCTGCAAATTTCCACATAATAATTCACAATGTCTGTCTGCTTAATTACCCTAGTTGTTCGGCCGCAGTTTTCATGCTACAGTGTTGAATATTTGCATGAGTATAGGCATGGCTCTAAGGAAGTTCATGATAACCTCATTGATAGCGTGAACAAACAATTTAGACTTAAAAAGGCTAAATTTTGCATGGTCATAGACAAAGGCAATAACAATCAACCCCGGGCACGGAATCTAGACTTGGCAGTTTGGTGGAGAGGACACAACCCTTAAGCTACAAACACGACCCGGCACAAATATATCTATTTTTCTAGATAACCGAATAAAACTTTGCATGGGTAAACATACATCCTCAGTGACGTTACAGAGACCACAGGAAATGAACCTAAGAATCTGGGGAAAGGGCGCAGCATCCATCCTAGTCCCCCTAAATAGGCCACGGATACTACAGGAGCTAAGCATAAGTGTTGAGGAAGAAGTGCAACCCTCGACCCAAAGGAATCCTTCTGGGTGGGTCGAGGAATATTGTACGTGATTTTGTGGCTACTTCAGCTTCAAGTCCGGGCAGCACGGCAATACTCATTTCACTTTAACGTGGCTCAGATTTTCTTTCTTTTGCATCTTATTTCATGTAGCTTAATGACCGAATAGGACAATACTACTGCTCTACATTTTTCCCATAGCACTTCATATTTAGTATAGTTTTCTGGTGGTAGTCAATTGTTAAGACTCAGCACTAAGGATGGGAAGACGGTAATTTTAGGCCAAGTTAGAGTAAAAAGAGTATAGTATGATGTAAGCTTCGTCATCGCGTGCAAAGGTACTCATATATCCATGCACACATACCAAACACACATTTCCTCTACTCAGCATAAAAATAAGCACACACACACACACACACACACACACACACACACACACACGCACACACACACACACACACAAACGCTAAAATTCACAAAAGTCCATGTTACTCATCAATCAAACAGCCAGCTACTTAATCATCAGCCAGTCAGCGAGGTCACGCGATCATTAATCACCTGCGCGTCAGCCAACCACGCATAAGGTCAGTCAGCGTGTCTTTGTCAGTCAGGAAGTCTATTAGTCAGTAAGTCTTTCAGTCAGCCTTCCAGTCATTCAGTCAACCCATTAGTTCGTCAGTCAAACAGGCATTCATTCAGTCTCTCCACCAGTCAGACAATCAGTCAGTTAGTGTCAGTTAATCAGTCAAATTTTCAATATGTCAGTCAGTCAGTCAGGCAGTCAAACTCCTCGCCAGTCAAACATTCATTTTCTCTATCATTCCGCCAGTCAGTCAAGCTCTCAGTCAATCAATCAATCAGTCTTCATTCATTCAGTCAGTCAGTCAGTCAGAGTTTCGGCTAGTCAATAATTTTTCAGTCAGCAAATCAATGAGTCATGTAGACGGGAATTCAATGAGCAAGTTAGTTCTTCTGTCGGCTACTCAGTCTTTCAGTCAAATCATGAGGGATTCAGTCAGTTAGCCAATAATCTAATAAATTTAATCATATTTGAGTCTTCCAGTCTTCCAATCAGTCGAAGGCACTCAGTCTTCGAATCAGTCAGATTAAGGCATTCAGTCAGTCAGTCGGTCGGTCAGTCAGTCAGTCAATCAATTAAACAATCAGTCAGTCAGTCAGTCAGTCAGCAATCAGTCAGTCAGTCAGTCAGTCAGTCAGTCAACCAGTCAGTCAGCCAGTCAGCCAGTCAATCAGTCAGTCAGTCAGTCAGCCAGCTAGTCAGTCAGTCAACTAGCCAGTCAGTCAGTCAGTCAGTCAACCAGTCAGTCAGTCAGTCAGTCAGTCAGTCATTCCCTCACACACTCCCAGTGGTTTAGTGGAAGTGTCAGAATGAATGATGACGACTGGGCGGTGAGCCAGGGAAGGAGAGAGGAGGAAGGAAGGAAACAAGGAAAGTGGACAAGACAGACGGACGTAAGGAAGGAAGGAAGGAAAGAAGGAAGGTGAACAAGAAAGAAGGAAACAAGGAAGGTGAACAAGAAGGAAGGAAAGAAGGAAGGGAGGAAGGAATAAAAGGGAAAATGGTAGGAAGGAATTCAAGAAGGGAGAAGATCGGTGAGAATGAAATGGAACAGAAGGAAATAAGGAAGGTGGACAAGAAGGAATGAAGGAAGGAATGAAGGCAGGAAGGCAGAAAGGAAGGAAGGAAAAAAGGAAAACGGAGAGAAAATGAAACAGAAGGGAGTAAGGAAAGACGCCAGGGAAGAAAGGGAGGAGAAAAAGGATACAAAACTTCATAAAATGTTAAAACTCTCAGCCTCCCATGAAATCACCTGGAGTTAACTGGAAGAGAATGCTAGAACTGTCCCGACCATGTGAGTATCTATAGTACAGGTGTTAACACTTAAGCCTATGTTTCATTCTCAGCTGAACAAAATCGCGTGAATTAGCTAGAAAAATACTAGAGCTGTCCCGACCATTGAAGGGTTAAAATAGAGGAGAAGAAAAATGGAATGCTCATAAATTAAGCATAACTCACACGATGACAGAGATAGTAGAAGTCAATTATGGATACGAACATGACAAAAAAAAAAATTAACGAAGAAATGAAAAATACAAATCCCGGTGAATAACATAAATAGGAATGAAACCAATGCAACGCTAAAGGTGAATGATTAAAGTAACAACAGGGGTATTCTTGAGGGAGGCCAGGAAGGAGGAAGTGTATTGATTAAGAGGCTCGAAAAGAGGGAAAGGAAGAAAATAGGAGGAAACAGGGCGAAAAACAGGTGAAGGAGGGAAAGGAGGGGAAACAACAAAAATAAGAAGAAAGGCTGGAAAGGAAACGGAAGGCTGAAAAGGAAAAAAAAAGAGAGAAAGGAAGGGGACGGAGGGATACGAGGGGAAACCAAAGAAAGGAGAGGGAAGGTGTGAAAGGAAGAGGAAGGAAGGAAAGGACGAGGAAGATGGGAAAGGAAAGGAAAGAATGAAATGAAGAGGAAAGAAGGGTAAGGAAGGGGAAGGAGGGAAAGGATGAGGAAGGTGGGAAAAGAATGAGGAGTAAAAAGGTAAAGGAAGGGGAAGGATGAAAGCATGTGAAAAGGAGGGAGAGAAGGGGACGGAGGAAAAGGAAGAGGAATGAGGGAAATGGAGGTGAAAAAACAGATAGGGAAGGATAACAGAAGGAATGAAAAAAGAGTGATGGAAGGAGTGGAAAGGAGGGAAAGAAAAGGGGAAGGGGGAAAGGGCAGAAGGAGAGAAAGGAAGAGGGGAGAAGAGAATGGGAGAGAGAAAAATTGTAAAGGAAGAGAGGATGGGGAAAAATAAGGAAGATGGAGGGAAAGAATGGTAGAAAATGGGACAGAAAATAATTGAGAAAGGAAGAAGGAAAGGAAAAAGAAGTAAAGGAAGAGAAGAAGGAGGGAAGGACGGACGGAAAAGGGGAAGAGGAGGAAGAGGGAGGTGGGAGTATGAAGGGAAGGGAAGAGGAAGGAAAAGGAAAGATAGAAGGGCAGGGGAAGGAGAGAAAAGAGGGAGGATGAGGGAAAAGTTGATGTGAAGTGAGGAAATATCGAAGATCATTAGTTTCTTCTCTCCTCTTCACCCTCCACCTCCTCTCTCTATGTGCCTTGTTTTCTTTTCCGCTCTCTCTTTCCCCTCTCACACCTCTCCTTCCCTCTCTCTTCCCTCACTTTACTCTCATCTTCTCTCTCTCCCTTTCCCTTCTTGCCCGTTTCTCTTCTCTCTCTCCCTTTCCCTTCTTGCCCGTTTCTCTTCTCTCTCCACTCCCATCCTCACCACTTTCTTCCCCTTCCCCCATTTCTATCTTCCCTCGTCTCTTAGTCCATCTTCGTTCTCCCTCTCCCACCTCCCCTCCTTTTTCATATCAGCTCTCTTTTCTCTCCTTCCTTGCCTGCTTCACCTCTCCCAACCCCCCCCCCTCTCTCTCTCTCTCACCTGTCTTCACTTCCCTGATGAGCCTCGCACCTGGCCTGCCGTATCGCGCCTCATGGTAATGGTTATG
Source organism: Coenobita brevimanus (assembly GCF_032717465.1). Classification (NCBI taxonomy): domain Eukaryota; kingdom Metazoa; phylum Arthropoda; class Malacostraca; order Decapoda; family Coenobitidae; genus Coenobita; species Coenobita brevimanus. The sequence goes on from NC_136976.1 coordinate 41,153,297, forward strand.
GTAATGGTGCTGATGGCGCTCCTATATTAATGGTGCTGTTTACGCCCACTGTTAACGCCTGCTTCTAATGGCCCCTGTTGGCTATAATGGCGCCTCCGATGACTCACTCTTAGCTGCATAAAACTGTCTCTCATGAGTGGGAATATAATACTAGAGTTTTCCCGAACTTGAGAGGGTTGGTAGTATTATTATCAACCCTCTCTCTCTCTCTCTCTCTCTCTCTCTCTCTCTCTCTCTCTCTCTCTCTCTCTCTCGTCTGAATAAAACCTTCTGGGATCATCTGAAACAAAGTACTGAGTTGATCTGACCATGAGAGGGTGAATATCGTGTTCCCTCGTGGTGCAAGGTGTTTATAATGGCAATACTCTCTGCCGCAGTGGGTGTCCAGAGAAATGGCACAAGCCCCTTCACTAAGCTACTATTAAACTCTATCTATCTGCCAGACGATTTTATGCCCGTTAAAACTCTCAGGATCCCATGACTAACTCTCAGCCTAATATAATCGTCGGCTTTAAGTGTAATAGAATACTAGAGTTGTCCCGAATATGAAAGGGTAAAAGTAGATATAAGACAGTAAGAACTTTAATTGTCAATAATATGATGGTAATGGTAATAGGTATGGGAATGGTAAATGTGTTGATAAGAACCTCACAACCCAATGTCTTATCTTCACTTACCGTGCCTCACACTACCTGGCTCTGCTTCGCCATACCTTACCCTGCCTTACCTTGCCTCACCCTGCCTTGCTTTGCCACACCCTGTCTCATCATTTTTCGTCTGTCTCACCCTGGCCCCCACTACCTCAACCATTTCTACCCTGTAACACCCTGCTTTACCTTGCCTAACCTTTTCTGACCTTGCTCTCCCTGCCTCATCCTACCTCACCCCGGCTCATATTCCCTTACTCTGTTTCACTCTATCTCACCCTACCTCGTATCTCCTCACTCTATTGTACTCAACATCATCCTTCCTCACCTTGCATTACTCTGCTTCATTCTGCTTTAGCTTGCCTCACCCTGCCTCACTATTCTTACCCTGCCTCATCATTCCTTACTCTTCCACATTCAGGCAACGCTCCTAACTCTGCCTAATTTTGTCTTTCCCTGTTTCACCCTACATCGCTCTGCCTTATCTTGCCTTACCTTACCTCACCCGCATTACTATGTCTCCTCCTGCCTCACCCTTGTTCAGTCTCTCTTATCCTGCTTCACCTTGCTTCGCTCCTCCTCACCATGCCTCAGTCTGCTCTACCCTGCCTCACTTTGCCTTACCTTACCTTTGCTTACTCACCCTGCCTTACTTTACCTCACTCTGTTTTATCCTGCCTCACCCTACATCACTTTGCTTAATCCCACCTTACCCCGCCTCACCCTTCCTTACATTGTCTCTTCTCACTTTAGGCCCTAACCCTGCCTCACCTTCCCTCACACTGCTTACCATGCCTTACCCTACTTTACCCTCCCTCACCTTGCCTTACTGTGCCACACCATGCCCTACCCTACTGTGCCCAAACTTTCTCATCCCACCTCACCCTTACTCATTTACCCTTACTCATTTACTCTGCCTTTCACTCTCTCATTTAGCCTAACTCTTCTTCACTCTATCACACCTTACCTCTCCCTATCTGAGCCTACCTTACTGTACCTTACCCTACCTCACTTTCTCCACAATGCCTCAGCCTTCCTCACCCTGCCTTAATCTTCCACACACTACCTTACCTTACCCTCTCTCACCCTGCCTCACCCTACCTTAGCGTGCCACTTACCGGGATACGGAAATTAAACCCTGGGGAATGAGGGAGGAAGGGGAGGAGAGTGTGGAAAGGAACAAATGTGAAGGGTGGTGGAGGGAATGGAGAGGAAGGAAGGGATAGGGAGGATGCTGGCGTGTGTGGAGACAGAATTCCACAAACATGGTTATAGGAACGATGAAATATGAATATGGAAATTTATAGACTCATGGAAAAGGATAGAGGATGGAAGGATAGCGTGGGATGGTTAGGATGAATGAAAGGAAGGATGGTGATAAACACAGCCCCCGGAGAAGCGTGGTAAATGAAGGGATGAGAACATTAAGTGATGAATCTGTTATTACCTGGCCATCCACACATACATGATTAAACCTTTTCACTCCGAGGACTTCTATTAGTTAATTCGTGGTATCTTCCGATGATTCTATTTGTTTTCAGACAGATTTTTCGAACTTATTTTTGTAGTCGGAATAGAAAAAAAAGTAATTGAGTTCGAGAGGTTATGTCAAGGACGAAGAGGCGACTTCTACGTAAATTTCCTGGAAGTATAACTGTTTGCCAGGATACGCATAAATTTATTCATATTCGAAATTCACGTACACTAATAGAATATATGCCTTAAGGTTCCCCCCTGCAAACGCCAGGATGTATGTGCCGCGATTTTTTTTTTTTCCTGTGCGGTACGGCAAAGTGATTTTAGCCAAGTGTGTAAATCCTAGAAGTGAAGCAGGGGAGTAAAGGCAGCATTCTCGTTAGCTTTGGTTTTTATCACCTCTCTCTTAATATCATTTTGATTATTATGCCTTGCTATTCTCCTTCTTGGCATTTATGTTATTTTAGTAACAACACAAGAAAATATCAACGTCCCACCCGGAGAAATAAACTGAAAAGAGGTGCTTGCAAGGGCTCTAAGTTCACGAGCATACATGCATAAGTGCCCCCGAGAAATTGCAGGAGTGGAGGGCCTGGGGGTTGGCTCAGACCTGGGGGGTGCACACCATGGGCCGTATGCTCGGTGGTTTATCAGACTTTCTATCTGTACCCTAGCGATTTGTTTTGCATGCTGTACTTGGTTCTTCTCTCGTGTGTTTTACTTGTTTACTTAACAACGACACATATTGCACAAATAACACGGAAAAGAATGTAACGTGCTGTGTGCAGAAAAATACTGGTAGATAAGAGGTGCTACAAAGCTTCATAACACTAACGTGCATACAACCCCATAACACCAGCATGGAAGGGCATCACCAGCACTGTTGCCAGCTGGTGGCGCCTCATGGCAAGGTAATGTAAACATAAGTGTCACGAGAGTAATAAGGGGTAAAAGCAGCCATACTTCTGTCATGACCAACCCACTGAGGAATTCCTGTTGAGAGAGAGTTTGTGCGGGGACAAACTTGCATTTTCCTCCCGACACTCTTCATATTTAATGTTGGTTGGATATTTCGTATACACGCATACATGTAACACCTGCCTACCCTTGAGAGTCATAGTTTACAAAGCACTGGCATGAAGCATCACACTTTGGGGAAATATTACTTATTTGGGATGTTGGAACAAAACGAAACACATATTCCATGAAAAGTGGAACAATAAGACGCGGAGTTCAAGGGCTGAATTAGCACTAATAATTTTCCTGAGTGCATCTAGTCTGTGTGGAGACAAAGGAGGGTATATAGGAAGTTCATTTAATCAGTTTCATTGTATTCAGTACCTCGCTTGAATCCAGTGCTCAGCAGCATACTGAGGAGCTTCCTTTCATCAGTAACGCAGAGAATTACTGTGTGTGACAACTGCATTTCCTATTCTCGGCAACTCTTCCCCGCTATATTTGTTATATATTAAGAACTACTTCCTGTGCCTTACAATGGACTTTATATTGGCCTTGTGTAGGGGGGCTCATGCAAGGTAAAAAAAAAACAGGAGTATGGACGAGTGAGGTAAATATGGAAAACGAGGCCTTACACTGAACAAGTGAACAATATGAAAATCGCTGCTTAAAGGGAACGAAGTGAAGTTCATTCTCGGGAATGTGGCAGCTGTAGTTATTACGTATATTGCATATTCTCACTGACCCCATCGTCCCACTCATACTGTCTTGTCGGTCCCTCACTCTGCCAGGTTTTTATATTTCTTTCCCATTGTATTACCCCTTTCGTGGTCGGAGCAACTCTAGTATTTATAAACCAACAAAAGACGTCACCGAATGCAAGGGGTTAATATAGAGAAGTGAAGCAGGGACGATGTTTAAGGGACAGAAATGAAGAGTGAGGTATGTCGAAACAAGTCACCTCCGTCGTGCCTGTGCGATGACTGGGAAGAACAGTTGGATAAATGAACGAATCTGCTAAGAATGCGTACAGATTAACACTTTCTGGCTCCAGCATGCACCCACAACTGAATAAAATCATTTGACAAAAGTTGGAGCAGAGAAGAAAAGTTATCTTGACCATGAGCGTTATATGTTTATTTTGGTAAGTGTAACTGTACAGTATTAACACTCTGAGGCTTCTGTAACACATTCTCAGATGAATAAATTCGTTTGATAGCATTTGCAATGGAATATTAATGTTTGTCTGACCTAGAGAAGGTTTATTATTACAGTATCAACATGAAGACTTCCATGACTCACACACAGCTGAATGAAATCGTCGTGGATTAACTAGAATAAAATACTAGAGTTTTCCTGACCATGAAGAGGTTAGTGATAGCAGTGCATTATCAACACTCTAACTCGTTAGGAATCACCCGCAGCTGAATAAAGACGTCTGGCATCGGCTGGGGTAGAATACTAGACTTGTCCCAACCATGAGAAAGCTAATGCACGACATACCACTATCCGAAGAGTATCAGTAACTTGCAAAAAAAAAAAAAAATCACTCAGCAACTAATCGTGCAGTTACACAAATTGCAAAGGAAATGGACCATAATCCTACATAAATAGAGAAGGTATTTTGATATAACTCCTTCACTCCAAGGACGTATTTTTCTATCGTATTCTTATCAATAGATGCTTTTGTTCAATTTAGGGCGGACCTCTGATGATGAGGGGATTAATGAAAGGATTATCTATCTCTTCCAGCTCGAAAATTCTCTCCAGAGTTTATTATATTCGTCTGTGCATTGAAAGAATGAAACAGAAATAACAATATCGGTGTGAACGGGTTAAACTTAAATGAAACAAGAACAGATTTTACTTTTTTACTAACGAGCAGAAATTCTCAGGCAAACTGAAAGGGCAACATATTAACTCCTCCACTGCGATGATGTCTTTTCCATTTCATCCAGTCCACCACCAGGCTTTATTTTATTCAACTCTGGAATAATTCTAGGAGTGGTTGTGCTAATTAAGGCTGCACCTAACCTCACCAGTTAAAAAGTCTCTCCCAAGCAGCATAATATCGTTTGGTGGTAGCAGGAAAAAAGTATTAAAAAAAAAAAAAAGCATCTTCGGGGTGTAGCGACTAACAGCAAACCTGTATTTGATAATCCTTCAGCTCTCAAAAACTACAGTACCCATATCAATCAATCAATCAGTCAATCATTTCCTGTGGCACCCCACGGGATGCACAGGGCCTCAATGAACTCTCTCCACTAATATTTGTCTCTTGCCATCTCCTTCAGGTCCCACCAACACTCCTCTCCTGCTTCGCTTTTCATTGTCCTCAACCAGGTTTCCCTCGGGCTACCTCTACCTCTTCTTCCTCTAGCAGACCACTCTGGCACATCCTGTATTAAACTGCCTACTTTTCTGTATATGTACCCCAACCACTTCCAGTGAGACAGTCTCACATATTCATTAACTGGTTACACTCTCGTAATATCCCTTACTCTTTCATTTGTAACTCTGTCTTGCCACTTTACCCCAAGAATCCTTCTCAGTATTTTTATTCTTAGATCCTAATACTTTCTGATCTGTTGCAATTGTACTGTACCATGACTCATGCCCATAAAGTAAAATTGGTCCAACCATGGACTTGTAAATTTTCACTTTAGTATGTACCGAAAGCATATTATTATTCTAAACAGATTTCAACATTCCAACAGCTCGCCAAGCCTGTCTAATCCACTCCTCAATTTCATTGTTTAATGATCCACTAGATGATACAATCGTTCCCAGATATTTAAAGTTTTCTACATTCATCATCACATTATTCCCAATTGCACAATCAATTTGGTTTTCCACGTTCATATTAATAATTTCAGTCTTTCCACAATTTATTACCAATCCCACTTTTTCTCCTTCCTCCACCAGACAATCAAGCACCCTCTGCATCTCGTAAATACTTCCGCAAATCAGTACAATATCATCACCATAGTCCAAATCTATCAGCTTCATATTTTCTTTCCAGTTAATTCCTGCACCAGTTCTCCTTACAACCTTTCTCATAACATAATCCATAACCAAAACAAACAGCAATGGCGAAAAAACTCCTCCTTGCATCACGGCTGACCTAACTTCAAACGGATCACTCAAAGAACTACCCACCATTACCTTACAAAAAGTACCTTCATGCAGGCTTCTAATAATATTTACAAACTTTTCTGGTATAGCATAGAATCTTATAATTTTCAACATAGCTCCACGTGAAACACTATCAAATGCCTTTTCAAAATCCACAAAACACATACTAAGTGGCATTTTCATCCCATAAGCTTGTTGCATTATATGCCTTACAATAAAAATCTGATCATTACAACCTCGACCCTTTCTAAATCTCCCTTGTTCTTCTCTTAAAATTTTATGAATTACTGGCTCTATTCTGTTCAACAAGATTTTGGAAAAGACTTTTGCAACTACAGGTGACAAAGTTATCCCCCTCCAATTGCCACACACACTTACATCTCCCTTTTTTGGTATTTTTATAAGCACTCCATTTTTCCACTCTTCTGGAATTCCACCATCATCCCAAGCCACATTAAAAAGTTTCAAAAGCGCATTCATCAACTCATCATTTTCCACCTTAATCATTTCAAGAAATATTCCATCCTCTCCTGGGGCCTTAAAATTCTTTAACTCCTTTATAGATTTTGCTACCTCTTCCAAGGTTGTATCCCCTATTTCTATCTGCAAATCTCTCTCAGCTGGCAAAATGTCCTCTTCAGCTGGGATTGGTCTATTTAGAATAGATTCAAAGTGCTCTTTCCACCTTCCTTTTATATCCAAATCTTTAGTCACCAAATTACCATTTCTATCTCGTACAGGTATTTCCTTCCTTCTCTGTTCAGTCCCAGTTAACTTCTTTATGGCCTGATACGCTGCTCTTGTGCTCTGACCGTCATTTTTACTTAGTTTAATTTCTGTCTCTGTTGCCTTTTCATCATATACAATAGCCTCCTCTTATCACGTCTAAGGAGTCTTTTTACTTCAGAATGTAAACTCCTGTACTTTGCTCTAAGTACTTCAACTACCTGGCCATCAATATGTTGTTCTTCACTTCTTAACTTCGCCTCTTTCCTTTTCTGCATTCCATGTTTCATCTGACATCCGCTTTTCCCTTTTTCTTAATAGTAACCTTAGCACTCTCATGCAAAACCTCTTTTACCTCTCTCCACATTTGATTAATATTGTCTTCAGATTCCATCAAAGTCTGCAGGACTAGAAACCTGTTCCTACATTCCCACCGAAACTTTTCCTTCGTGTTCTCATCACTTCTCAGTTCATCAAAATCACAATTATTACCTCCTGTACAATTACCATTAACGTTTCTCTTAAGTTTTATTTTAATCTTTGACACAACAAGTTGATGGTCACTACCTATATCTGCCCCCCTCCTTACGCAAACATCTTGCAAATAACTCCTATGCCTTCTGCTAATTGCAATGTGGTAAGTCTGGTTACAATATTTACCACATGATGAAATCCAAGTAGTCTTATGTATGTTTCTATGCTCAAAGATAGTTCCACCAATTATAAGGTCATTTGCCAAACAAAAGCTTCCAAATCGCACCCCATTTTCGTTTCTTATACCAACACCCTCCTTATCCATACAATCTTCAAAGCCATCCCTACTACTGCCAACAATCGCATTAAAATCACCAATGCAAACTAACACATCATGTCTTGCCACTCTATTCACTATATCCTGCAGCTTCTCATAAAAGTCATCCTTCATTTCACCAGCAGCCTCATTTGTCGAAGCGTACCCTACAACCATACTGATATTACCATGGTCAGATCTTAAACGAGCATAAAGCAAGCTCTCATTAATTGTGCCCATATCAACCCCTTAAATCCAGTGACACTTTATGTTCCTCTATTCATGCCTTCGTCTGATTTTATGAAACTTAGGAGAGGTTTCAAGCTATACAGATTAAAAACAGCCCCCATTTACTTGATGATTATAAAACGTCCCTCCTAATGAGAACAAAATCGTCTAGAATAGCATGGGTATTAGTGAAGGCACGTCGTAATAATGGAGAGGTAAACGCACGGCAGCAGAAACAAGCTTACCTGATGTATATGACTGCCAGGAAATTTGTCACTGCAATAATCTCTCTCTCTCTCTCTCTCTCTCTCTCTCTCTCTCTCTCTCTCATTGTGGTGTATCAGAGGACCAGAATAAACGAGCGAAAACAATATAGAGAATGCTGAAAAAAAAAAAAAAGACGTTAAGAAAAGGATGACACAAAAGAGGTAGAGAAAAAGCTAAACAGAGAATAGAAGAATGAGAAAGACAATAAACGAAAAGAAAAAGGAAATTGAATATAACGATAAAAACACGATAGACCACAGAACCAAGATGAAATAAAACATAACGCATAACGCGAAAGATGAAACAAAAGCTAGAGACACAAAACTAACAAAATGACAAACAAGAGACACAGAAGTAAATATAATGACAAGAAAGAGCTGAGGAGAAAGATGAACTACAAGACCTAATGAAAGACACAAAGCAAAAAATCAAACAGAGAAGGGGAAGACCAGAAACCTGAAATTCATAAAGCCAGTGAAGAACAGTGAATATGCTAAGTCAACAGTGCCAATGGAAATAAACAGAGCAGTAACCACCTTCTTCTTGAGAATGAATGAACACGAAAAATGGAAAGATGTTAAGAGTAAAATGGTACTGATGAGATGAAAAGAGATTGAGAAAGGATGCAATTGAAAGGGGCAAAAAGAAAGCTGAAGTAGTCTAGAATTACATGACGAAGAGAATAATTAGAGTTGGAGATAAAATAAGAAAGAGCTTAAGAGAAGGATGAAAGTGAATGCAATGACGAGGAAGACAAGAGGCAGAGGAGAAGAAGATAGAAAATGGAACAAGAATGAACACAGATGAAGATGGCTAAAGAAAAAGAAAGTTAATATAATGCCATGGAGTACAAAACCAAGGAGAAAGATGATATTCGTGAACCTAGCGAAATGCGACGACAAAGATAAAGAACCAACAGTGCTAAACATTGGAACGACGACCGACCTATTGTACCTGAGAATGAATAAACCAGGGCAAGTAATTGTGGTGGTGATGGATTGTAGCGTCACTCAATAAGGGGGAGCTTTATGGCCGACTAACATGAACCTACTACTTCTACGAACACTACGCTATTTGGGTCTGTGAAATACATAGCTTACTTTTTTATCCACTCCATCATCATCATCATCATCATCATTATCACCATCATCATTGTTGGAAGTCGGCTGTATCTGCTTTTTTTTTCAATTTGCTTTTTTTTTTATGCGAGGAAGAAGGAACCAAAGGCCGTCGGCCCGCTATTATTGTTCCTTCCAAGAGAAAAACAAAATACAAGAGTGAGCCAAATTCAAGATCCAATCATTTCGAGATGCCTGGACACACTGCGTTTGAAAGACTGGAGATCATAGGAAGCAGGAAATACAGACAGAGGGAGATAGTTCCAGAGTTGATCTGTTACATATTTGAAGGACTGGGAGTAATGGTTAACTTTTCCATTAGAGAGTTGGACAGAAAAGGGATGAGAGTTTGCTGCTAGACGGGTGATACGCACCTGTCGTAGAGGTGGAGGAAAGCATGCAGACAGTTCAGAGGAGCAGTGACCATTAAAGTAGCGATAGAAAAGAGATAAAGATGCAACAGAGCGACGAAGAGACAGAGATTGAAAGGAGTCAGTAAGAGGAGGAGAGTTAATGAGACGAAAAGCCTTTGACTCCACCCTATTGAGAAGAGTTGTATGCGGGGAGCCTCCCCACACATGAGAGTTGTACTCCACACAGGGGCGGATAAAACCCCTGTATAGAGTCAACAATTGTGCAGGGGTAAAGAAGGAACGGAGTCGGCTTAGCACACCTAATCTCTTGGAAGCAGATTTTACAAGAGATGTAATATGATCTTTCCAAGATAAGTCCCGAGTAAATGAAACCCCAAGCATGTTCAAGGATGATGCAGGATTAAGCTGAATATTATTAAACGTTAGTGGGTATACCTGTGGAAGATTTTGTTGGGTTGGTAGGTGTAAAAACTGGGTCTTTGATGCATTAAAAACAACAAGATTATTTTTACCCCAGTCAGAGATACGAGCCAAGTCAGACATTAGGTGTGTCATAGCCTCATCCCTTGTTTGTTGAAGTAAATGCTGAGATGGACGTTGCGGGAACCGAATGGAAAGGTTAAGGGTGAAGTCATCAGCGTATGAGTGGATTGGGTTAGATGTACAGCTTAGAAGGTCAATGATGAATAAAAGGAAGAGAGTTGGTGCTAGGACAGAGCCCTGAGGATCACCACTGTTGATAGATCGAGGTGAAGAACGATGGCCGTCTACAACAGCGGCTATAGAACGACCAGAAAGGAAGCTAGAGATAAAGGCACAGATAGAAGGATAGAAACCGTAAGAGGGTAGTTTGGAAATTAAAGATTTATGCCAGACTCGATCGAAAGCCTTAGAGATGTCAAGTGCAATCTCAAAGCTTTCGCCAAAGTCCCGAAAAGGAGGATGACCAGGAGTCTGAAAGGTAGGTGAGAAGATTGCCAGTGGAGAGTCCCTGACGGAACCCATACTGACGATCAGAAAGATGATTATAATAGGAAAAATGCTTTAAAATTTTTCTATTAAGAATTGACTCGAAAACTTTTGAGATACAGGATGTTAAAGCAATTGGACGATAGTTAGAGGGTTGGGAACGGTCACCCTTCTTTGGGACTGGCTGAATGAGAGCAAACCTCCAACAAGAAGGAAAGGTACAAGTTGATAGACAAAGGCGAAAGAGTTTGCCTAGGTAGGGTGTAAGCACAGAAGCACAGTTCTTGAGAACAACAGGAGAGACTCCATCAGGCCCATATGCCTTGTTAGTACTGAGGCTTGTGATGGCAGAAAACACATCAACTGAAGAAACTTTAATGTCAGCCATGAGGAAGTCAGAGGGGGGAAGTGATGAAGGAACAGCACCGGAATCGTCTAAGGTGGAATTGGAAGAGAGAGTCTGAGTGAAGAGGTCTGCTTTATCAGTAGAAGAAATAGCTACAGAGCCATCAGAGTAGAAAAGAGGAGGGAAGGATGATGAGGTAAAGTTGTTAGAAAGGTTTTTGGCAAGGTGCCAGAAGGAGCAGGAAGAATTCGAGTTGGAGAGTTGAGAGCATTTAGTATGGATGAAATTATTTTTAGCAGAGCGAAGAACAGACTTAGCATGATTCCGGGCAGAAACGTAAAAAAAATGTGCTTCAGGGTGGGTTGGCTCCGGTACCTTTTATAGGCCCTCTCCTTGTTGCGGACAGCATTAGAACAAGTGTGATTAAACCAAGGCTTTCTTGCATTAGTCAAAGGAAATGAAAAAGGAATGTATGCTTCCATGCCCGAGAGAATAACCTCCATAATGCGCAAGGCACACTCAGATGCCTCCCGGCCATGGAAGCAATAATCATTCCATGGAAAATCAAAGAAGTACTGCCTGAGGGCCTCCCAGTCCACAGCTCCAAAGTGCCACAGACGACGTTTCTTTGGAGGGTCCACAGGCTGTACCAGAGCGGTAGGACAGGTTAAGGTGATAAGGTTGTCATCGGAGGAGCCCAATGGAGAGAAAAGATTAGCAATGTAACCAGAAGGATTAGTTGTAAGGAAGAGGTCAGGTATGTTGGAGCTCCCTCCAAGGCGGTCAGGGATACGGGTAGGGTGCTGTACAAGCTGCTCTAGGTCATTAAGGATAGAAAGGGTGTTGACTTGTTCTCCAGGTGGATCAGTGAAAGGAGAGGAGAGCCAAAGGTGGTGGTAAACATAGAAATCTCCTAAAATGGAGATTTCAGAGAAAGGAAAAATGGATAGAATGTTCCATCGTAGAAGTAAGATAGTCAAAGAATTTTTGATAGTAGAATTAGGAGATAAGTAAACAGCGCAGATATATTTAGTCAGAGAATGACAGAAAAGCCGAAGCCAGAGTGTAGAGAATTCAGAAGAATCGAGTTCAAGAACACGAGAGCAAGGTAAGTCGTTGCGTATATATACACAACAGCCACCTTTGGCTTTGAAATGAGTATAGAGAAAGTAGGAGGATACAGAAAACGGTCTGCTGTCAGTTGCCCCAGACAGCTGCCAGACAGGTCTCAGTTAGAAAAAGAAGTTGAGGTTTAGAGAAGGAGAGGTGATGCTCAACAGAGCGAAATTTAGAGGAAATGCCGTGAATGTTGCAGAAATGTAGAAGAAGAGAATCAGACAGTGATTCCAGGCAGCTCTAGTCGTCACCGGTAGGGGGCGGAAGGTGAGGGCATTTATGGTCCCCCCCCCCAGGGGACTCCGAGGCCATGTGTTGCGCTGCCACGATTTTTTGTTTAAATTTTGGAAAAGGAAATGTACTGTGTACTGTGGATGTAGTCTGGTGTTGATAGAGAAACTTGTATTGGAGAGCATGCTGGCCTACTCTCTGTGCTACTGAGACACTGAAAAAGTTCAGCAAAGGGGGATAGTCGGGACCTAGTCCCGAGGGCTGATGAAACGGGAGCTCCAGCTCTCCCTGTCATCAGCTTTCCATCCACCTTGTGGAGTAAAGCCCTGCTCGACTGGTGTGTAATTACTAGGATCTCCATCGTCACTATCAATGACGTCATCATAATTTTCCTCAGCATTATCATCATCGTCGTCGTCGTCTTCGTTTCATCATTCTCATCGTCATCGTTGTTACCAGTATTATCCTCGTCATTGTCATCATCATCATTATTCTTATCACAATCATCATCGTCATCATCATTATTTTTATCATCATTACCGCTTTCATCCATTTTCTCGGTCATAATCATTTTCGTCATCGCCATCGTCATCGATTTCATCATTATTGGCTTCATCATAATTCTGATTGCTCCCATCAGCATCAGCATCAACGTCGCAGCCATCAGCAATATCTTTAAGTTCTTCATCACCAACGTTACTGCTCTTTACCGTCTTACAATGGTGATAGATGGCTATCATCCTCCTCTTCATATATGAGATGTAATGCTGCCTATAATTTCTGTCTACCTTCCTCTCTTCCTGTTTTTTTCTATCCTTCCTGTCGCTTTGTAATACTCCTCTTTCTACTTCAGGTGTCTCTACACTGAGTTACAAGCCTCATGGTTACCTGTAACCCAAGAAACCATTTATGACGCTGGGTGGTAACCATGCAACCAAATAACGGGATGATGTGGAACCTACCTAGGTGACTTTGTTAACTGGGTGGAGAGAAGCAAACGCTGCGTCTATCAGGGAACCAAACCTCCACACTCCTCCCTGAGTCTCGCTGTGGCCATAAGGGTTAGATATGCGTTCATTTACCCATTTAGTAACAGAGATTCTTCATAATTGATTAAAAATCGTCTTGACCTAAGAGTACACTACAAGTACAGTGGGCAACCCCTTCAACACCAGGTGCCTTTCCTAATCTCAGTAGAATCGTCTGTCGCTTGCATGAGTGAAATAAGGCTGGGCGTCATCGTACAAAGGGCGCTGATACCCCTACTCTTTCCCCACATAAAGCTTTTCAGTTGTTAAAATTCTCATACTCTTATGACTCGCCTCAGATGAATAAATCATTTAGTACTAACTGGAATTGGATTCTTGGGTTGTCCCGACAGTGAGGGGGTTTGTGGTATTAGTATTCAGAGGCTCCTGTGACTCACTTTCAGTTATATTAGACCGTCTCGCGTTAACTGGAATAAAATACGAGACAAGACGCCACCATGAGAGGACTGAACCAGCACAACCTAACCTAACTTTGCCAAACCTAACTTTCACTTCGGCCTTGTAGCCACCCAAACACCAACACTCCTTATCCTCGAAGTAACGCTTTCCTCTGCTAACGCCTGGCACACCCACCTCGTTACTGCTCCGGCGTTCGCTCTACACACCCCATTGGCCGCCGAGTTTACTGCTACGACCCAGCGGCTCCGGCGAACGTAGTTAGAAGGAGGGGAGGGGTAGGCGTCTAGCTCTGGTATGGGTAAACATGGCTAAGTGTGTTGGAGGAATGGGCTTTTTTTAACAACTAGTGAATGAAGGGGATTTAAAAACTAATAAGGATTTTAGAGACTTTAATGGAGATTTTTTACATTAAGAAGATGAGGTTTTAAGGCCAATAAGGTGCTGGAGAGACACACACTGATGTAGTGGCACCGACATAAATGGACAGCGAAAGTCCCTGAACTCCCTACCTATACCCCGACATAAAGAAGGTGGACTGCAGGAGAGAGCAATATCGGCAGGAAGTCCACCGGGTTCACAGTTACGTGGACCTGACGCCACAGCAGTAACGAGACTGGACGGAAACTTTTACAGATAACACGACTGGGCTTTTAAGACTAATAAATAAAAACTTTACGACTAACAAATGGGAGCCTTTAAGATTGGTGAACGAAGAGGTGTTTTTATAGCAATAAATGGAGGTTTTTGCCGCTAATAAGAATGGAGAAGGTTTTGCAACATACGAATGGGCATGAAATTATAACATGAAAAACTAGGATATACCTGATTCACAGCAGGCTAGAAATAAATGTAAAATGTAAATAGAAAGTATATCTAACATTTAATACAGAGCGGACATTATCATCCATTCTCACCACTTACATAGGGAAGAAATTCTCTCTCTCTCTCTCTCTCTCTCTCTCTCTCTCTTTCTCTTTCTCTCTCTCTCTCTCTCTCTCTCTCTCTCTCTCTCTCTCTCTCTCTCTCTCTCTCTCTCTCTCTCTCTCTCTCTCCTTACATAGGGAAGAAATTCTCTTTCTCTCTCTCTCTCTCTCTCTCTCTCACACACACACACACACACACACACACACACACACACACACACACACGGGTGCTGCATTATAATCTTGATCACCTTTAATTGAAATAATGACAAAGATAAGGCCCCTCCCGCTTATCTTTACGGCCACGACACCAGGCAACCAGCTAGGGGGGACTGATAAGAGGTAGGGGTAGGGGGAGGGGGAGCTGAAAGGGGAGGAAGAGGGTGATATAGGGAGGGGGAAGAGCGGGAAGGGGAGGAAGGGGAGGGAAGAGGAAGAAGGGGGGGTGATATAGGGAGGGGGAAGGGGATTGAGAGAGGCGAGGATAAGGGGGAGGAAAACGGGTGGCAAAATGGAAGGGAAGAGAGAGAGGTAAGAGGGAGTACAAGTGAAGGGAGGGAATAGGGGCAGGCAGAAGGGAGAGAGAGGGAGGAAAATAGAGGGATGAAAGAGAGGAGAGCACGGGGGTAGAGGGAGGGAAGAGAGAGGGAAGGGAAGAGAGGGAAAAGGAAAAAGGGGTAGAGAAACTATAGAAAGAGCGGGAGAAACAGCAGGAAGTGTGGGAGACTAGATGGGGAGGTGGGAGACAGAGAAGGAAAGAAGATATTAGAGACGCAGAGGGAGAGAAAGGCGGTGGGTAGGGAGACAACGCAGAGATACAGAGAAAAAAATGGGACAAGGGTGAGGAGAATTATGATGACTCGAAGCTTTAAGGTGTATAAGTGGGTGTGGTGAATGTGCTATAGTTGGGTGGTGGTCTGGTGGAGTGTGGTATTGGCAGGCAGTGGGATGTGGTACTGGTGGGTGTGGTGGGTGTAGTAGTAATGGGCGTGGTATTGGTGGGCATGGTGGGTGTAGTGATGGTGGCTGTGGTACTTACATGTCAGTTACTTGAAATTTGCCAAGCCTGGATACATATCGACGAAAGATGCTGGATTCTTTGAAACTGTTTATCATTCATCACAGCACTCTGATGTCATTTCATGTTATGCATCTCAATATACGTTGAAAACATAGCATCACATGCAGTTCTCGTTGCCATGAAAACGACAATGTTTATAGTACGGCAGTATGTATCCAATGTGTAGGCTGTATTGGCTTTAAATACGGACACTCACCATCTTAGTTCACTGACCACAGCACCACCACCTACCACTAGTATTCCGGTGAGTGTACCGGCGTTCCTTAACCCTCGCCCCTCCCCCACGTCCCCTACACCCGTCGGAGGGGCCCAGAAGGTCACATTCTGACATAAAACCGGATCCTGATGCAGGCATACTGCTGTGCAAAATTTTGCATTCTTAAGTGAGAAATGATCATGTTCCGACCGTCATGACTGCTACTATCATTGTTGTCAATATCATCGTTACTACTATCAGCACTTCAATAATAATCACCAACATATTCATCACCTCCATTATCATCAAACACCAGACGAGTTTCATCACCCTCCCTCGTACCCCACACATCCACCTACACCATCGACTTCATTAACCCTAGAAATGGTTTTATTATCATCAGATTGGGTTGGGGTTGGAGGGAGGGTGTTCTACGCCTCCACAGTTTTTCTGGTCCTGGTGTAAACAGAGCTCTTCACTGGTTCAGTACTGCCTAAAACTTGGTTGGGATGAAAGTTTACCCGAGCGAAATTTCGTTGTCGTAGGTTATTAAAAAAGCAAAAATATTGAGCACACACACACACACACACACACACACACACCTGCACCATCCTCCCACGAACAGTGCCTACCCCCCTACACCACCTTCTCGCTTGCAACACCCACCCACCCACACAACCCTCTCACCTGCCACCAACATCACCCATCCATTTATATTTCTCACCCACCTACAGCATTATCCACTTATATCTCTCACCCACCTACAGCACTCTCCCACTTACACCACCCAGCCACTGACAAAACCAACCCATCTCCACCAAATTACCTACACTGCTTTCACACCTACATCACCATCCGACCTGCACCATCCACTCCAGTAACCCTTGTCATGGATAAATTAAATGGGGTCCACCAGTCCCACATATGGATGTAACATGGGATCTTCACTGGCTTCATGCTGCCTAAGACCTGGTCGGGGTGTAGGACTACCTCTATACAACCTGGATTTTTGGAGTAAAAAATTCTGGCATGAAGCGCACGCACACACACACACACACACACACACACACACACACACACACACACACACACACACATCTATCTATCTATCTATCTATCTATCTATATGTAAATTGAGGCTGAAAGGCACAAGGAAGCGTGGAAGGCCAAGAAATGGCTTGATTTGGTATAACAATAGAAAGTGAGAGAACGTGAGGCTTGGAAATTGAGAAATTAAAAGGATTTACACTGAACCGAGTGAAAGGAGAGAAACATGTGAGGATATGCTCAAGATATGAGTTTGCTTTATTTTAAACTTAACGTTCTAAGTACAGTGACGTCTTTTATAATCTTCATGTATCACAAGATGATTGTATTTTGATAAGGGGAGTTACTTCGAATGGGAAAGGGTTACAAGTTTAAATTAGTCTCGCCAGCAGTTACTCAGTCTTATAAACTATATAAGAAAATAATTATGTAAGTGTTGTATGTCTCCACAGTGAAAATCCTATGACGATGGAATGGCTCAGCCCAACAAGGGACATAGAAATGACACATATTTCGTTGTTTTACTTTGTATGAGAGTTATTTTCTGTGGGATGGAGTCGATAATTTGGAAGGCTGTAAAAATGAGTGAATTCACCCCCCCCCCTCTCTCTCTCTCTCTCTCTCTCTCAACCAATTTTATATGTGGCTGTAGCTATACGGAGTCCAGGTATAAATCAGTGTCAGTCAGTTATGGCAGCCAATCAATCTACTGTATCTATTTTTTTTACCTGTATACTTGTCTACCTATTTGTCTCTATAATATTCTATCTAAATATGAATTCTACCCATCCCTTTGAATTGGTGATAATTTGTTATATGAGTGGGAGGGGTGCATGGAATGAGTGTTATAAATGAGGTTATGTTTATGAGGAAAACTTGTACTACAAAAAGGATGAAGGCAGGGCAATGGGGCCAAATAGTAGTCGGGAGAAAAAAGGAAGTAGAACATAGAATGGATGAAGCTGATGGTATGAAGCAAAATGGGAGGACATGAAAGCAAAAAAATAGCAGAACACACTAACAGAGGCGTAAATGGTGCTGAACTTGTGAGACGTGAAGTGAGTCCAGCTGTGTGGATGAGGGTTGCGTGGTGCATTTAGATGAAGCAAGACTGACTGCATGCCTGACTGGGAAGTGTGTACGAGCACAGACAGAGAAGTCAGAATATTCGCGTACTGTTTCACTGCTATTCCCTTGTCTCCTCTCCCCTTTTCATGCTTGTCATTGAAATACCTTCTAAAGAAGCACTATACTTTCTGTCTTCATTAGCCTCAATGTTAGTAAGGTGCACAGTCCTGAAGACGTTCCTCCCGTTGTTCTCAAAAGCAGTACTTCTCTGCTTGTGCAATTTTATTTTTTTAACTTTGTCAATTTGCACCTTTCTTCCATGCTGGAAGTTTGCTTCACTCTTCTCAAGTTGTTGGTCACCTTTTCGCGATGTTGATGAACACTTTACTATTTTTCAACACATATCAAAAATCTCCGACACACTTTAGCACAATCTTTAATCCTCAAACAGCCCTTCAAAGATTTCTATCCCCCTTTCTTGGTCACTAGGTTCCTTTTCTAGTAGTTTTGCAGCTGCGCTACTAGGCGGCCACTGTTCTAATATTATCATTACTGGTGTTCCTAAGGGCTCCATTCGTTTACCTGCTCTGTTCCTCCTAATCAGATATGGTCCTCTGAGGTTTACTGTATATCTAGCCATATCAGTTCATATGCTGATGACCTCACCCTTCACTTTTTCACACTTCTCACAGCGTTTATCACAACTTACTGGCCTCATTTCTCTTTCGGACAAAAAGAACCTTGATAACCTTATTGCCTAAAAAGCTCAATTCCTCCATTTCTCACCTCAAGGAAGTCCTTTACATGATTAACCCCTTACCTTCAACAAAACACAACCCACTCCTTCGTCACCTCTTAGTATTCTTAGAATCGTGTGATTTTTCTTGGAAAGATCACAATACGTCTTTTTAAAAAGCCACTTCGCAAAGGTTTTGTGTGCTAAACAGGCTCTGTGCATTTTTAACCAACTCATTTGCTAGCTTTATATTGGGTCCATATTTGTCCTTGTGTGGAGTGCAGCTCTCGAGTGGGTAGGTTCACCACAGAAAGCATTTTTAATAAGAGTAGAGTCAAAGACCTCTTGTCTCAGCAATCTCCTTCTCTCACTGCCCTTCTACAACCCCCCTCCCACCTCCCTCTCCCTCCCTCCCTCCCTCTCTCTCTCTCTCTCTCTCTCTCTCTCTCTCTCTCTCTCCTCAATATTGCATCTTTCTATCTGTTATATCACTAATATTCGTGTTACTGTTCTGAGCTCTCTGCCTGCAATCCTGTCCTATTATGACGGGCACGCAGCATACGTTTAACTACACACTTTCCTTGTCTGTTCAGCTCTCTAAGGCATGAGTCAATCGGTACAAATTGTTTGTCACATTTGCAACGGTCGGCTCTGGAACTGTCTCCTTCGTTGTGTCTCTCCCATTGCCCATAACCTCCAGTCTACCATTCTCTTCAGTCAGGTGATGCAAATATTATTTCATTCTTGCCTTGCCCAGACGATATTATTAAACTTAAGAAAAGTGTCTCTCACTGAACTGGTTAACGAAGTCTAATATCTAAACCTTTAGTTCAAAAAGCTTGTAAGGTGAATCAAATACCTGCAAGCAGTAAAAATAAAATGGAAAATACAGCATCACACTGAAGAGGTTAAACGCAATGTCCACGTATCTCAAAGTGAATTGACCATAAATCTGGATTTTTCTTTGTTCAGATTTCGTTGGAAAGGTCAATTTTTGCAGGCTTTTAGTCTTGGGTTCTTTCTTTTTGCATGATATAAACCACACACACGTATGGTATGTCTGTCACTTTCCTCACTGGTTCTGCAACAAGGGCAAAGAACCATACTAAACCTCTCTCAACTTAGGTGTATTAGCCAGCAGAGAAAAATGAGCAATAGAAAAGATGAAATAATAAGAACTCTTATTACCGACTACAAAAGGGTGTGTTAGTGGAGCGTACTTTCAACTGAATTTTGAAGGAAGTATGACAGAGTGAAAGATTTAAGCTCTTTAATGCTCTGATGGCTTTTTGTAGTTACGAGAGAAAGAAGTTTTCTGATGTTCAATGGATGGAAAATAATTATAATTAGCAGGCCGGCCAGGTACAGACCAGCCCGACCATTAAGTTTTTCAGAGGCTAATAACTTTTTGCAGAACTAGAACAGAGATTTTTTTTTTTTCTTTAGATGCTAGGTCAATCAATTCAATTTTACATTTCATGATTCACAAAACACTGTTGCACCATAACACTGTGCAGTTTGTAATAATAAAAATGTTCTCGCTTGCTTGTTATGCGGGAAAACGTTCTTCATACTGGTATATTGTATTATATTTTTATTTATTCAGCCCAGAGACAACTTTACTGACCTTATTATATCCTCTCAGGAAAATCCTTAGTGATGGTTGCAGCTAACCCTTCTAGTTCGAAAAGTCTGTCTAAAAGTTGAGTGAAATCGTCAATAAATAGAATTAATAGTACATACATTGGATCCCCGGGCTGAAGAGGCTATTGGTTGTAGAGGTAATGAGTGAGGAAGGCTATCGGGTGTGCAATGAAGAGGGGGTGACGCAAATGATTATACTCTAATCATCTTGACTCAACACTGTCATCGGTCTCTCTCGAATGCTGAACTGTAAGAAGAGATGAACACTTTAAAATGGTGCTAGTCACCAAAAAATGCCATGAAAAGAATGTAGCGCCGCAGTGCTGTCGTATTCTGCGGTAAGAGAATGCAGTAGAATACGGTGAGAGTTACGCAGTGTTATGGAAAGGAGGTAGAGCCCTAGTACTGTGTGATTCTGCCAACAAGGTACGGAATAAGCTGCAGAAAGACAAAAAATCTCCTTCAGATAAATGCGGACGAACTTTAGTATGGTCTGCCTGCTCCTTTATTATATCTTCCTTTTTATTAATTCCAGCTCGCAGCATTTTATTTTACTGTATTTCAGGTAGGCCTCTCGAGTGAGAGGGTTAGAGACAATGTCCATTAATTTTCTGACTAAAGTGGCAGCCCTATTTCATTATTGTTACGCCAGTCAGTTTTAATTAGCTTAGCGTCGACCCTCCTATGGCGAAGAGATTAAAACTGGTAGGTGTGTAGAATGGTAATGAAAGCCAAGACAGCTGAATCTAAAGGAAAGATAGAGGTACAGGTAGATGTACTATACAGGTACAGGCAAAAGTAAAGGTAAAGGTAAAGGCAAAGGTACAGGTGAAAGTAAAGGCAATGTTACTCTGACATAGTTGGTGTTTGAATGGTTGTGAGGGTTATGATGGACGGATCGTGAAGGGAGAGGTGTGAAAGGTAGCACCACAGCAAATCAGTAGAAACTGTAAAGGTAGGAAATTTAGGGCAGGATTATAGAGATTCACCCGAAACTTCTTCAGATCCTTTCTTACTATCTTTCACTATTCAGGACAGATTTTTTTTTTTTTTTTTTTTTATGGCAAATGCGGGCTACC
Source organism: Coenobita brevimanus (assembly GCF_032717465.1). Taxonomy (NCBI): domain Eukaryota; kingdom Metazoa; phylum Arthropoda; class Malacostraca; order Decapoda; family Coenobitidae; genus Coenobita; species Coenobita brevimanus. The sequence continues at coordinate 41,174,899 of NC_136976.1, forward strand.
TTTGTCTACTCAGCGTAATGTGCTCTTTGTGTGACTGTGCACTGAGTGACAAGCCAAATGGTTTCCCGTGTCCCAGGAGAGCATTTACTACGTCGGTGGTAGCCATATGACCGAATGACTCATGGTGGTTATGTGGATTAAGGCACACCAACCGGGTGGGTCCCGTTAAGGGTTTATATCAGGTGGATAGGTGAGGTTTACTGTTCACGTGTCACTCAGGGACGAGCGAGGCTGGTTCCCTCACCTTAAATATCGGGAATAAGAAGACTATAGCTTTGGGCCTGTTGGCTCGTGATGGGGTAATAAAGGAAGGCGATGATATATAACTGTATAGACTTCTCGAACTGGAGATGTTAGAGCCCTCATTGACTTCTCTACGAGGGTCTCTCTTAAAACGAAGATAGTTATCTGATATTGGCAAGGACAAACTACAACTGCAGATATTATATATTTGCTTGTATTTGTAACTGATATGAAACGAGCGATCACAGAATAAGCAGCCTACTGTAGGTAGCTCATTCGAATCAAACGTTCTTAGAACCTTAACCGTGTTCGAAGACAAATAGACGTCGCCTGTATGGGGATGATTGTTTTGGTCTCTGGTAATTTTGTGCCAGTCTTCGGTCCACTCGCTGACTCATTTACACTTCTTGGTATCATGCAAGGTCTTAATAGAAAATCTGACGAAGATGCCAGGCTCAGGTACTGTACAAACATGGCAATGTTCATCACAATTGGTCCAGAAATAAAACTTGAGGCCATGGCAAAGAGTACTGGTAAGAAGGAGGAGGAGGAAAACATCAACACCAAGAAGAAAACTATAGAAAAATCAATATGTTTTGTCTTTGGTATATGTAAAAGACGCCCAGGCAGGGATGGAGTTAACCGCGCAGAGAGGGTAGTAAGACTGGCGAACGTATGAAATATAATGTCAATAAAAGAAACTTTTAACCCTCTCTTTTTCGCATCTTTTATTACCCGTCCCCGCCTCGGATTGGCTAGGGGATGAGTACTGTTTTCACTCGGTTTGTCTGCCTGTCTGTCTGTTTGTTTGCTTGTTTGTCTGTTAACAGCTTTATGCGAAAACTGCTGGTGCGATTTTGACAAAAATTACAGCGTTGATGAGCTATGACATTCTGGTCACCCGATTAAATTTTGGGCCAAACTGGGCCAAGACTTAGGCTGTAGGGAAAAAAAAAAAAAAAAAGTTTTTTCGCCATAACTCCTTTCACATTCGTCATATCGACATGAAACCAAAACCTAAATGTGCATCTTTCAAATCTGCATCATATAACACGCCTCATTACATCAGGGGGGGTCACCCACCGGTTAGCAGTAGGGGGGCCAATGTCAGGTGAGTCGGGCCTAAAATTTCAAGTGGGCATAAAATTGTCAGTTTTCACCCGATTTACTCCAAATCTGATATGTGACATCTTTGACTAGATATCGTGTTGTGTTTATAGATCAGCACTTAAATGACTGCCAGGGACGGGTATGCTGTGCCTTGGCACCGCTTCTTGTACTCTAGTCCAGCTAACGCCAGAATACTCTATAAATAACCGAGAGCGAACCATAGGAGACTGTTCTTACGGTCACCTTTAATGCTTTGAAGATCGGAAGAACTCTAGTATTCTATTTTAGCTATCGTCAGACAATTTTATTCGTCTGGATGTGAGTCATAGGACCCTGAGTGTGTAAAAAGAGAATGCTTTCCCTCTCACACCGAGCCAGTGTTAGTCCTTTCCTCTCGTATCAGAATAAATGAATCTCACTCTGTATTCTTATATTTCTCTTTCTCCTTTTAGGAGGAAAGGGGGAGGAGGAGAGAGAAGATGGGATGGGAGAGGGGAGGCGGGTGGGAGGGGAAGGGGAGTGTGCGAGTGTTGTAGCATGAAGGGATTGTGGGCAGCGCTGTGGAATACGGGAAGAGGATGAAGCGGAGGGGCGAGGTGTGTGTAGATGGGAAAAGTGGAAAAACAATAACGTTCAGATACCACGAGTGTATATTGTTCAGTTTGTGGACATAGGTACCAGTTAAATTTGTGACGATACATAAAGAGACAGTGAGCATTTGATTTTGAAACTCTGTAATGTGATCTCTGACGCCCAGTAACCTTGAATAATAATGTGTAAAATTTCATAAATGTTCGACCAAAAAGTGGGGCGATAATACTGACAGAAATTGTACCTATTCGGGTCACACACACACGAGCACTGTAATGCAATACAGATTTATGTGGCAATGAAGAAATGTACGGATATAATGCATTCTGTAGGGTGATTATGGGTGGGTTAAATTTTATATTTTATGATGCAGTTATACAAAACAACTAGGACATTACCATCACCATCACCATCCAAACCCCAGTTCCCTCTGATAATTGGGCCGGAAGAGATATGGAAAAAGAAACATGAGAGCACAAAAGTTGTAACACAGCACAAAAGAGGGAACATTACTAACAGACCGCCGAGTAGAAAGGGCCATACAACAACAATCAGTCATCAGATTAAAACTTCTGTTACATCTCAGGCAAAAAAATTATGCCGTTTACTACCTGTGGGATATAGTCCATTACGCCAAATGACATGTAAAAAGAGTTACCATACACAGTTCTTTAATCCATCGTGTCCTTCTCATTTCCTTAGCTTCCTAAGCTTCAATATCTCGCTTATTAACACATTCACATACAGTACCCCACCTACCCACCTTCTTGGCCTTCCACGCTTCTTACTGTCTTACTCATATACTGTACACCCTTTCCACCACAGCAGGTTCATTCATATTCTTTAGTTACCTGGAATAATTACTGAGATGCAGATTTCATGGGAGGTGGATCTCGTAACAGAATGATTGTATCATCACTTCCAACCATCTTGCATACTTTGTTCACCATAACTCTCTGGACATTTTCCTCTTCTATCTTGTTTCCGGTAGCCCAGTGCCAGAATAATACACAGCTTTTCATCCTTTCCATAGAATTTTTACGTATCTGTCCTGCATCATCCTTGAACATGCTTGGGGTTTCATTTACTCGGGACTTATCTTGGAAAGATCATATTACATCTCTTGTAAAATCTGCTTCCAAGAGATTGGGTGTGCTAAGCCGACTCCGCTCTTTCTTTACCCCTGCACAATTGTTGACTCTATACAGGGGTTTTATCCGCCCCTGTGTGGAGTACAACTCTCATGTGTGGGGAGGCTCCCCACATACAGCTCTTCTCAATAGGGTGGAGTCAAAGGCTTTTCGTCTCATTAACTCTCCTCCTCTTACTGACTCCCTTCAACCTCTGTCTCTTCGCCGCACTGTTGCATCTTTATCTCTTTTCTATCGCTACTTTAATGGTCACTGCTCCTCTGAACTGTCTGCTTGCATTCCTCCACCTCTACGACGGGCGCGTAGCACCCGTCTGGCAGCAAACTCTCATCCCTTTTCTGTCCAACTCTCTAATGCAAGAGTTAACCGTTACTCCCAGTCTTTCATTCATGCAACAGGTCAGCTCTGGAACTGTCTCCCTCTGTCTGTATTTCCTCCTGCCTATGATCTCCAGTCTTTCAAACGCAGTGTGTCCAGGCATCTCAAAATGATCGGATCTTGAATTTGGCTCTCTATTGTATTTTGTTTTTCTCTTGGAGGGAACTGTTACTGCGGGCTCATGGCCTTTGGTTCCTTCTTCCTCGCATTAAAAAAAAAAAAAAAAAAATCTAGTTGTAATCTCATATAATAGTCAATATTCAAGATGGAGAGATAGTAGTACTAGGTCAAGTTAAAGACGACAAGTACAACATTTACTGCTTATATACACCCGCCACACAGAGGAAGGAGAGAGAGAGAGAGAGTGGGGAGGGTGAGGGGAGAGAGGAGAGCAGAGCGATGGGTGAGGAAGGGAGGGCGAGGGTAGGGAAGGGGAGAGAGGAGGGGAGGGGATTGAGAAGGGAGAGAGGGAGCAACGGAGGAGAAAAAGGGGAGGACAAGGGTGAGAGTAGGGGAGGTACGGGAGACAGGAGGGGAGGGGATGGAGAAGGGAGAGAGGGAGCGACTGGGTAGACAAGGGGAGGAGGTCGAGGAGAGAGGAAGGATGGGGAGGAGAGGGAAGAGAGGAGGGGCGACTGCGGGAAGGGGAGGGGAGAGAGGAGGGGAAGATGTAAAACTGTTGGAAGGTCAAGTCAAAAAGAAAACTGTGAAAGGGTGAGGTAAGTGGAGGCAGACAGGCAGCGAGTGAGAGGAAAGGAGTTGTGGAGTGAAGGGTGAGGGTTGGAGAGGAGGAGAGAGGGCAGGAGAAGGAGAGGAAAGGGGAAGAGGGATGAAAGGAGAGGGGGAGAAGGATGAGAGAAGAGAGAAAGAGGGGATGAGAGGGAAAGGGATAAGGTACAGAAGGGAAAAAGGAGAAGGAAGAAAGGAAAGGGAAGGGCGGAAAGAGAAGAAAGATGACGATAAGATGGAAGGGAGGGGAGGGGATGGAGAGGAGAAAAGGGTAAGAGGCGAATAGGAAGGAAGGAGAAATACGTGAGGAGACAGGATATGAAAAACGAGAGGAGGGAACGAAGCATGAAAGGGAAGGAAGAGAGGAAGAGAAGGGGGACAAGAGAAAGGGGATAAGGGAAATAGAAGGAGGGACCAGGGGAGGAAGGACGAAAGGGGAAGGGCTGGAGAGTCAACGCTAAGGTTTGGGTAGGAGGAGAAAGGAGAGAGGGAGTAGGGAACGATGGGAAAGAGGGATGAATGGAGGAAAAGGTGGAGGGAGAGAAGATGGAAAGGGTCTGATTGGGTATATGACTGCAAGAAGAGAATAGAAGAGGGGGCTGAGAGGAACAATGGATGAGTGAAGAGTGAAAGACAGGGAGATATGAAGGAGGAATGAAGGAGGAAAAAAGATGAGAGCAAGAAGCAGCGACGGCAGGGGGGGAGGGGGTGGATGCAAGGGAAAAGGGAGTAGAGGGAGAAAGGATAGAGGAGATGAGAGAAAATGAGGAGAGATTTGGGAGATGGGATGACAGAGGGTGAGGAAGCTGGGATAGAAGAGAAGCGGGATGACAGGAGGAGAGGAAATAGGGAAAGAATGTGAAGGGAAGAGAGGAAACAGAGAACACAAGGATATGAAGAAAGAGGGAGGAAAAAGAGAAGCGAAAAGAGTAAGAATGAGGATATGGAACGTAAATAAAAAAAATGAAAGAACATGCTGGGAGAAATGGTAAAGACTACAAAGGAGAGACAGAAGGAATAGAGAGGAGAAAGGAGTATGAAAGAAGGAAAGGAATGAGGAGAGAAAGGAGAACACTATAGAAAAGAGACGGAAGAGGAGAAAGAGAAAGAATATAAAGGAGGGCAAGAAGGATGAGAGAATAGGAAAAAGTAAGTGAGGCAAGAAGACAGGGGGAGAAAGGAAGGAAAGAGGATGAGAAGGAAGGGTGAAGGGCAAAAGGGAGAAAGAAGAGGGGAAGAGAGGAAGGGGGAAACGGAGTGAGGAAAAAAGGGAGAAAAGGGAAACTGGTATGAGAGGAAAGAGGGAAAGCAAGAGAAAATGGTCAAAGTGAATGAGAGGAGAGAACTGAGGGGAAAGACAGAACCAGTGAAGGCTGTGCAAAGAGGACATGGGCGGGATGTAGATGGGTGGATGTGAGTTGTGTGAGGTGGCAAGGGATGGGAGGTGAGAGGGAGTGGAGTGGAGGCAGGAGTAGGGGAAAGGGAATTAGAGGCAAGAGGAGAGAGGGAGTAAGGGGGGAGAATAAGGAGAGGAGCAGAAGAGGAAGACGAAGGGATGGCAAGAGGGAAGAGGGAGCAGAAAAGGAGGCTGGGGAAAGTGTGTGTGTGTGTGTGTGTGTGTGTGTGTGTGTGTGTGTGTGCAGAGGAGGGAGAGAAGGCTGGAAAAGGGAGTAGAAGAAAGAGGGGAAACAGAAAAGAGAGAAGTAGGAGGGGGAACAGAGAACGGAGAAATGGGAGGAGGAGATAAGAAGGGAAGAGGAGCAAAGAGGGGGAAGCAAGGAGCGGGAAGGGGAGGTAGAGAGAGACAGAGGATAGGAGTGAAGTAAAGACGTTAGGGAGGAAGGGGATAAGAAGGGATGAATTCAAAGAGATTGAATGACTCGAGATGAGTGAAGGGATTGCTCAGGAAATTAAGTGCTGAGATGCCTGGACAGAGGGTTGAGGTTTGGGAGATGAGTGTTGGGTGATTAGGGAGCAGGAGAGTATGCAGGGAGAGAGTAGGATGGAGAGGGAAATACAGCAGAGAAGGGACGAGGAGATTGGTGGGGAAAAAGTAGGAAGGAGGAGAGCAGGAAGAAAAGAGATTAGGGAGGAGGAGAGCAGGAAAAAAAGAGATTAGGGAGGAGGAGAGCAGGAAAACAGAGAGGAGGAGGAGATTGCGGTGGAGCAAAGTAGGAAGGAGGAAAGTATGGAGCAGGAGAGTAGGAAAGGAGGAGAGTAGGAAGGAGGAGGTTAGGGAGGTGAAGATTAGGGAGGAGGAGATTAGGGAGAAGATTTGGGAGGAGATGATTTGGGAGGAAGAGATGAATATGGAGGAGGAATACAAAAGAATACAAAGACAAGGCAGCATCATACCTACAGTACTGGTTCTTTCTAGGTTGTCTGTTACACAGAAGACTATTGCTATGATATCTATGAGTTGGAGATAGGGTTATTAAGGCATGAAATCCACTCGTCATGCATCAGATCCTCCAGGCGAAGCCGATAGGAAGAAATCAGAAGGACCATCGCAGACCATAGAAAAAGCTGTTATGGAAATTTCATAGGAAAGACTGAAATGAACACGTACAAAAGTGCTAGATGCGAGAGCTTCAAGGCCCTTCGGTTAATGTCCTTGGTGTAGTGTGGTGTGAGAGGGTGATTTTTTTATGGTGTGGTATGAGAAGCTGTGGTGTAACGTGGTGCGACTTCGCAGAAGTTGCTAAAGTCTACCGGAGTGAAGCACTTTGCTTCCGGAAATCGTTAGTTAGAGACAGACGGAGAGGGTTGCTCCTATAGCCTCCCACATCTAAAACTTATTTTTATGAACTCCATATTCTGTGGGGTTCTTATTGATATTGTAGATTTTTTTTCCTTTTGTTTTTTGGAGAGGTGGAGGAGATCTAAAAGACTGGCATTCCAAGAATCGTTCGAGATAGAGACTTGAAATTTTCAGGGGTGATATATCTTCGTTGCAGGCTTCTTTTGGCACATTTTTAACCCCTAGCACTAGCTCCACACTAGCGCCCTCTGTGTTATTTTTTTCAATTTTTGCTCTCCTGTGCAGCAAATACTGCTGAATCGATTGCTTTGCAAATGTTCCAGTATGTAGTTGCTAACATATAATAGTGCACCTGGGTGTTGATCTTGAGATCTAGCAAATACTTTTTGAGATATTGAGGAAAATCAAAATGGCCACCTCATGCCTGAAAGTGCTAAATCGGAAAGTATTCGGTCAATTTTTACCAAACTCGGTGGATATGTAGTGGGTCATGAATGAATATGATCTGCATAGTATGAATGACCTTGACCTTGACCTCAAGGTCTAAGGTCAAAATTCGTTAAAATTTTTTGAGTCATACCAAGGGTCCTTTAATATTAGGTCTACATTGATAACAAAAGTATTTTCATCTGGAATGTGGAGTTCTTTGAATACTGCTTCGGTAGTTTAAGAATTCCAGTTCATACATATTATGAGTGAGGGAAAAGTAAAATTAATTTCATGACAATATAGGTGCTGTTGCAGTTATTTCCGTGATCTGGATGAGAAGAAAAGTAGTCAGATTTCCGTATTATTCATAACGTGTTTCGTTAAGGATTTCAAGCTAAATGTTATGGAAAAGTTTGCCAATAATTTTACGACCATTATCTGTGGAGTAATTCAACCGGTCTATCGTAAAATACTTACCAACAGCCAGATCGTCATACCGTTTAAAACTTTTCCATACTTGAGTCAAATCAGGTCGTAGGCTGGACCTCGATAACTGAGTAGCTTTAGATTTTCTAAATGTTCCTTGTTTGATTTGTTCCTTGCATCTCACTTTGCTGGCTGTCTGTAATATCTCCATGTAATTTTTGCAATACGTTGACCAAAAGTAAACACAGAACTCCAGCTGGTTGCGTACCAGGAAACCGGACAAGGTGGGGATGATATTCGCTTCTCTGAATTCTGACCCTCTGCCTTAAATCCATTCAGCTTGTTAACCTTTCTTTTGTTTGTGCGCACTGCCGACTGGCTTTTGAATAATTTATTATTATTATTATTATTATTATTATTATTATTATTATTAATATTATTATTATTAATATTATTATTATTATTATTATTATTATTATTATTAATATTATTATCGTTATTATTATTATTATTATTATTATTATTATTATTATTATTATTATTATTATCCCTAGATATTTTTCTTGGTTTAGGGTCAAGAGTTGAATATTATTCATAGTGTACATTTTTTTTATTTGTACTCCTAATAATTAGAACCTTGTATTTGTTAATAGGATAATATATTGCCAAGTTTGAGACTAATTCAACATTTTATCAAGATCTCTCTGAATTACCAGTCTTTGTTCAAATGAATCCACTTTGTTACCGATTATTATATCATCAGCAAGTTTGGGTATTTCAATATACAAATCTTCGTTAATATCTTCGACATAAATCAGGAACAGAAGTGGTTCCAAAGCTGAACCATACGGCACTCTGCTTGTAACACTCATCCCGCCTGATTCCTTTCCATTTAAGTACAAGTCTTCGTTTACATTTCATAGGCAGGTTTCCAATCCACCTTAGTACATTTCCATTGATGCCGTATTTTTAAAGTTTCTCATGAAGTCTATTATGAGGAATTTTATCGAATGTTTTCTGGAAGTCGAGATGGATTATATTGATGGGTTTAACTTTATTATACACATCAGTACTGTTGAAAAAGTCAAGGAGATTGATCAGACATTATCGAACGGGAGTCGTTAATGAGAACATTTGCTCTATATCCTGAACTACTTTATCTTTAATTATACCAGCACCTTGCATTCTACTTATACCAGGCAAAATGGACGATGATATCTGGGTTGTGATTTATTGCCCTTTTTGAATATCAGAGTTCCATTTGCTAGTTTCCATTCACGTAGTATGGAGTCACTCCTCAGTGATAGGATGCGGAGTGTAAGGAAATGGAAAGTGGAGTGAATGACTGTAGGAAAGAAGAAAGTAGGAAGGAAATGGGTAGGGAGATAATGAGTAAGAGAGAGGAGAAGAGGTAGGGAGATGTAGATCAGGAAGGAACTGGACAGAGAAGGGATGAGGAAGAAGGATGTGAGAAGGGAGGAAGCGGGTAAAGAATGGGTGAGTAGGAATGAGAAGAGTAGGAATGAGATGAAAGAAGGATGTGAATAGGTAAAGACTAAGTGAGAAGACTAGTAAAGTAAGAGTGGGATAGGAAAGGACAAAACAGAACAAGAACAGACCTTTTATTTAGGTCGGGGGGGAGGCCCTGACAGAGTAAAATAAAAGCAAAGGGAAATACTATTGCGTGTTCGTGTTTTCTAAATGGACGAGAATCACTAACCCCTTCCAGCTCAGTTTACAGCCAAGTCTAAACAGATTTGAGGACGGACTTGACTACAGTACATTGTCTAACCTGAAGAAGAGCCTTGACTTCTTGATGGCCAGGTGAAGTAGTTGATCTGACTACCAACCCAGCCGCCTCATTGCTAATTCATAACTAAGGCACATTGATTTCCATGCAACCTCTACTTAATATTCAATTAGTATCAGTGGTCCAAGCCCGTCAGGAAAGAAAACAACCCGAGAATAATGGTGAATGAGAAATAAAAGCCAAAACAGTGGGAAAGACAAGGCTGCAACGAAGAGGAAGGGAATGGATGCAAGAATAGACTAGAGCTAAAAATATAAAAGCGAAAAAGGAATGGATGCGACAGGGGAATCTGGGGGGGCTAACAGAGACTAAAATGGGATGGGAAAAGGTGGGTAGGGCTGTGTGAGGCTGGTGTGTGTGTGTGTGTGTGTGTGTGTGTGTGTGTGTGTGTGTGTGTGTGTGTGTGAGGAGGGGGTGCTTTGTGTGAGGACGAGGTTCGTGTGTGCATGTGTGTATATTTGTGTGTGTGCGTGAATGCATGTGTGTGAATGCGTATTCGTGGATGTGTGTGTGTGTGTGTGTGTGTGTGTGTGTGTGTGTGTGTGTGTGTGTGTGTGTGTGTGTATGTGTATGAGTTTACCACTGGTGTTTGTAAAGCAGTGAAATGCGTGACGTGTCGGGCAAACGGGAAGCGAGGTGATAATGGAGGTGCTGACGCTTTTATACCGTCACCTGTTACAGAGGCTTGAAGTTTATCAGTAATTTTATTCCATTTTTTAAACGCATCACAACCTCGGCAGATTTTAGAAAACGACGCCCATCATCCACTCACCTGATGCAACTCTACCTTCAGGTCATTCTACGCTGAGTGACAATCCTAATGCTTTCTGGTAGCCCAGAAAACCTTTTTCCAAACTGAGTGGTAATCACATTACAAATGAAAGTCTTGTGGCCTAGTAAGTTTAGGCATTACAACCGTATGTGGCCAATCCGGCTTTACATCTAAGAGGTGGATAAGGCTTTTTGCTTACACGATAACCACCAGGGAATAATCACTGGTTACTCTAGCCTTGAATAGCAGGACTAAGTAGCCTAGACCAGTGTCTTCATGCTCCTGATGGGACAATAAATGATTGGATGACCGATGCATAACTAATAACAAATGATTTTATTCAGCAGAACTAGGATACAAGTAGACAAGGGGTTAACCACTTCATGAGGATGGTGCCTTATTTTAATACTGGTACCTTTTGACGACTCTATTCAGCTCATGGGGAGTCATCTAGTAATGAAAGGACTAATGGTGCTTGCTGCTAACCTTTTCATCCAGAATCTCTCCAATGAAGAACAAGATCATCTGGTAGTGGCAAGAATGAAATAAGACGACATTCACTGAAGAGGTTATTTTCATGTTTTCATTGTTCTTTTTATTCCCAAAGACTAAGTCGAGGGGCTTGGCCGACCGGGACAGAACGAGAGTTTTCTGGCAGTCCTTCTGTTCTTTTATGCAATACAGGCCGCAGTTATGGACTGCTTGTGACAACTGAGGTGTTAAATCCTCTCCAACTGACGGTGTGTTCTCCTCTTAGAGCACAAATAAAGTCAATACTACTACTGTATTCTGAATACACAAACACATGATGTGAAACGATTTTTCAGTTTATGGATTTGAGCTTGCTGGATTCTGCTAATCTTGCCAACTCCTCAACATATTTTTATTTTTTTTCCCTGAAGGAAAAAGACTCATGACAAGGGAGACAATGCATGGGGCAGTGCTCACGTAGTAAACACCATGCAGAACACTGCAGGTAACCAAGCTACCCTAGTCAGGACAAACTTATTAAAAGTTTTCTGGCAACTATGAGTACTTTGCGAAACAAATTTTCTGCTCTTGTTGAAGAGTATGCTGTACTGGGCATACCGGAATCATGGTTAAAAATGATCCAAAAAATATTTTCTTGCAGATTTTAACTTACCAGATTATAATATGATCAATGGTGAAAGGAATGATAGATATTCAGAAGTACCACGCCGCTACGCATAAAAAACAAGGTTTTATCCAGTTTTAATTTCAAAGACATCTACTGCCAGCTCTGACAGTATTTACATGATACTAAGAAATATAACTAGTGGTAAACTGATTCTTGGGTTAGTTTGTCATTCACTTGCTCATTCAAAAAAATCTATATCCAGACTGATGAAATCTGTTGTACCCAATATACTGTACTGTAATTTTTGACGAATTTGAAATACCATTTCCGAAATGGGGAGTAGCCCTATCACAGTACACAAGGTTAGATGTTGGCAAATGGCTATCTTGCTTCTTCTCTGCCGACACTAACACTCTCGGGCTGTTATGCTGACTCCCAGCGAGAGAACGTTGTCTGACGTTATCTGGAATATACAGTACAAATACACTTGTTCCGGCTATGATACTGTTATTGATGACAGTATTAAAACTTTCAGCCTAGTATTAATAATTTCAGCTGAATAAAATTGTCTGGATTGCTGAAGTATTTTACTAGAGAAGTCACAAATTCATTCCACATTATTTTATTCTGTTTGCTTATTTTCAGTCCCTTTTGATTATTCTAGTTCAGTTTAGTTAGGTTAGGTAAGGTTAGGATGGGTTAGAGGAGGTTAATCTTCGTACTCCTCTCTTTCTTTTCCTCTCTCTCACCATCCCTTCCTTGATTTTCTTGTCTCCTTACTTCTGCCATTTTCTTTTCCATCTACTATGATTTCTTTCTTTCCATTTTTTTTTTATTCTGTCTCCGTTCTCCTCCATCCAGAAATCCTCCTATTTCTCCTCCACCCGGCCTTCATATATATCTTCATTACTTTTCCCATCTTATCATTCTTTCCCGTGCATCCTGTCTTCCCTTTCTCGCCAAAATGCATTTCTTTCTTCTTACTCCGCGTTCCTTCACCATCCTGCCTTTCTCATCCTTCATCAAGCTTTCCTTCTCCTACATCCTTCTGTTCTTCAGTTTACCTACCTCTTCCATCCTGCTTATCTCTTTATTCCTGCCTCATTCTTCTATATCCACCCTGTCTTCCTCTTACATAGTTCTTACATACTTCCTCAATCTTCCTTTATCCGCCATCCTACTCCATTTTGCATTCCGTCTTCTCTCTCCTGCCTCTTTCCTCCACCATCCCGTATTTCTTCCCTCTATCCTACTTCCTTCCTCATTCACCCTACCTGTCTCATCCCCACTCTGTCGTCCTGTATTATCCTCCCTTCCTTCTTTTACATCCTACTTATATCTCCTCCCTCCTGTCTCCCTCCTTTCCAATCCTGCCTTCCTCTGCCCTGCGTACCCCCTGCCTGCCTCTCGCGTGTCCATTGGTGAGGCAGGGAGGTGAGTGAGACATGAGAGTAATGAGCATTTCTTTCCTCCACCACATAAACATTAGTCCATCCCCCGTCCTCACCTGCCTCATATGGCCAGCTTTTAACCTACCTATCTACCCGCCACCTTTTTACCTACCTATCTACCTGTCTTTTTCCTCCCTACCTTTTCCTTCTTCTATCTTTTACGTACCTATTTACCTGCCTGAATTTCTCCACTTTTTGCTTCGTCTGCCTTTTCCTACTTATCTATCTGCCTATTTCTTAACCACCTTCTCCCTTTTCATGTATTCTCTGCTTACCTCTCTTTATTTTGTCTTCCTTCTACTACCGTATCTCCTTCCTGCTTATTTCTTGCCTATCTTCTACTTCGCTATCCATTTCCTGCCTATTATGCCTATCTTCTACTTCCTCATTCATCTTCTGTCTACCTACCTTCTCCTTGGTACTTTCTCCTTCTTCATCTAATTCCTTCTGCCTACCTATGTACCTGCCTACGTGTCTGCTTCCATTCTTCTTGCTTATCTTCTCCTGTCTCATCTACCTTTACCTACCTGTCAGTCTGCCTATTTCTTACCTACCATTTGCTTCCTCATCTACCCTCTGCCTTCCTACCAGTTTCATACATACTTTCTGATGCCTCATGTGTACCTTCTACCTGCCTGCCTATTTCTAGACTGGCCTCTGCCTCACATATCCCCTGCCTACCCATTTACTTCGTGCCTAAGGACGTCATTTTCATTTATTTTTGCTGACCAGATGATTACATTCAGAGCAGGAGAATACCCTACTATACTCTGTCACTATAACCTGATCAAAAATGACCGTCTTTCCGTCTTAATTTCTGAGCTGTAACAAGAGGTAAACACTAAAATATAACGCCAACGAGGAAGAAGTATTATAGAAAGGGTGTTAGATGTGTAGTATTGTCTTATTCTGCCACTGAGCTACGGGAAATAAGCTGCAATATACTGAAAACTTCCGCTAAATTGAGGTTGAGGCAGGACAACATAGTGAAGGGAGTCAGTGAAGCTACGTCTAATCTGTCTAATTCGAAGCGTCTCATCTGAGCTGAGTACAGTTGTTTGTAGATGGCAAGAGCAGATAAAACAGACGTCTTTGTACTGAAAGGGTTAATACACCCACCTGGTTCATTCCTTACCTCCCCGTACATGCCTTCCTCGTGTTCGCTGTCACCACTAATAAATCTCTTGCTTATCTTTTCTCTGCTTCCTCACTCTCGTATTCTACTCACTCAGCCACTTCCCTATCTCGTGTCTCCCGTCATCATCATTATCATCATCTTTTTTTTTCTTTGCCTAGGGATCGGAGGAGGTTGGATATTAATTGTCAAAAGTAGAGGAAGCAGAAAAAGGAAGAGCTATCAGCTGCATGCCCAGAGAATGGATCACACACTCACTCACACAGCATTGAAACTCCGGTAATTTTGGCTCCACTTTACAGATCTAAACAAGTGCACATTTAGGGACGCATTTTTCTTTATACATGCCCTTCAAATACGCCTACCAGACTGAAGTTAATCTATGAACTAAAAAAATAATGCCAAACCATTTTCATGTGTTTCTCCGTCAAACTCATTTACAAGCTGATGTATTTTACTGACCACTTCCATCATCAACCTGGCCTCTGCTTCCTTTCTGCCTTTCCTGTCAGTGTGAATAATTCTCTTTCATATATTTGCCAAAGTCACGTGCAGTTTTTTTTGTCTCACATGAGAATGCCTCTCTCTTGCCTGCCGCCTCATCTGACAATTTTTTTCTCACCTAACAGTGTCATACTGTGTCACCTTATCCCTTACATCATTCCTATCCATACACTCATCTCTCACCGTAAAATAATATATCCTTGATCTTATCCATACACTCACCTTCTCTTTCTTAACTAGTCTAACTTAACCAAACAGTAACCTAACGTCGACTTTGTCTATAAACTTCTCTCTTCTTGCTGGTCTTAACCTAACCTAGCCTAAATTTGACCCCATCCATACACACTTACTTTACTTCTTGCCTAACATAACATAACCAATCCTTGAACTAATCTATACATGTAGAGAGGTGTATGGTATGTAGGAGGACTACTGGGCCTTGAGAGCAGGCTGCGAAGCCTATGCCCAGAAGTCGGACACATTAAAAAAAAAAAAAAAAAAAAAAAAAAAAAAAAAAAAAATCCTCTAGCCCGTAACTAACGTAATCTGACCTACCCCATACACTGAACGCTTGCCTAACTTGCTTTACATTTAACCTCTGAGCAAATGCTGATGGGAACTCTTGGTACGAACGGTACAGACTGGTGCTTTCTCTTCAAATCAGCAGATGAAGCTAGGCAACCTCTTCCACCCTCCTGCCACAAACTGAACATATTAAATTTCTCACCGCATTTCCTGAGACGCGATCATTTCATACGGAAGGTTTTACTGATAGCAGCATAAGTGTTCGGATGGCTTGTCGATGGGCAGTTTGACAGAGCTCTGGGAAAAATTACATCGGTGAGTAATTTCAGTACCCCATGGTATTATAAAGAGATAAAGCGTATGACTACTCAGCAGGTTTTGCCTCCTATCCTCATTACATCTCACACGGAACATATTACCACAAGGAAAAGTTTGGCAACATTCTCCTACCGGTATTGTGTTCTACTTTCCATATTTCTTCTTATACGAAAGCCAGAGAGTATTCCCCTTCGCCTAGTCTTTGGTTGGCTGCATCAAACTGCTATCACATGACAAATATTTATCTAACACTTTCTATCGCTACAGACAGCAGAGAAGTGTCGGCTAACATATGACATTGACCGTATTTCTGTCTCCCCCCCTCCCCCCACCTCAAATACACCACATTGTTTACCTCAGCGACTGCCTCTGCCTAACCCACCTCCATCTTGACTTTACCACTTCATCTTGATATATTTTTGAAGCTAAATAAAGTCGTCTGGAGGAAGTAAAAGGGAAACTCTCATTTTCTCTCTACATTAACTGCTTCACAACGAGGAGGCTGGCCTATGTTAAAACTTAAACTTTTCCCACTCTTTAATATTCAGCCTTTCCCTGCTCTTTAACACTTCTCCGCTCCTTAACACTTAACCTTATCCCACCCTCTGACACTACCCCATTCTTTAACATTTAAGTTTACCCCACTGTTTAACATTTACCCCACTCTTTAACACTTAACTTTACCTCACTCTTTAACACTTAACACTTAACACTCTTTAACACATAAAAACTTGTGCCAGCCTTCAATATTAACAATTTACACTTAAACACTTAATGCTAGCCACACTTTAACACAAAATCTGCCACTCTGTAATACTTATCACCTACGCTTGCCACTCTTTAAGACTATACAACTGTCATTCTTTAACATAACACCTGCCACTCTTTAATATTTGACACTTATCACCCTTCAACACTTACAAATTGCCACACTTTAACACATAACATTACCACTTTAGCACTTAACACTTGGCACTCTTCAGCTATTAACACTGACCGACATTCTAACCCTTCCCCACCTGCCCTGCCTACCCTCTCTTGGCAGTGTTTACAGAGAGGGTCACCTTAAATTGGGCAGTTCAGTCATCACTCCCTCCCTTGAGGGAGCCGTAGAAGTGTGTTTGTAAACCTCTCCCTCTCACTGACTCACTCTCTTCTGACTGACTCACTCACTTACAGACTGACTGACTGACTGACTGATTAATGATTGACTGGCTAGCTGTCTGACTCATTGGCTGACATTACCTGTTTAATTGCCTGACTGAATGAATGAATAGATGGCCGACTGACTGACTGACTGACTAACAATTGGACCGTCCTACTAACTACCAGGTTTGCTAACTGAGTACCTGGCTGCCTGGCTTACTGGAAACCTGAGTAACTGATTAGTTGACTAAAAGGCATGCCTTTATTCATGTCTAGCTAATTTAGTGGTTAACTGACAAAGAGTTTGGGAGTGTATTTAAGAAACGGAATATAAGAGTAAAGTTCCGATCATTGAGAAAAATGTAGACACAGTGCATAGTGAGATGGATGGACAGGAAATAAAGAATGAAAGGGTCTACAAATATTTAGATAGCGTGATGAGTAAGGATGGAAACTTAGTGGATGGAGAGGGTGACAGAGTGCTGCAGGGAAGATACGTTGCTGGTTCACTGAGAGAAGTGTCCAGAAAAAAGGGAAGTGAGGATGGAAATTTAAAAAAAAATGTGGCTGCATGACAATTTCGTGATCCCACTGCTAATGTATTGGGTATTTGAGAGGAACGTTTGGAGTGAAATGGCTGACTATAAGATGAAACAGGTAAACAGTGTACTGAGTGGGTAGGTGACAGATTAGACTGGAGAAGGAGGGATTGGCACAGTCATGGTTTAATTTATGGACTGGTGGACTACTGGATGAATGGACTGGTGAAGTGGTGGATGAGTTGACAGATAGTTGAGTGAACTGGGGGAAGAGTGGACTGATGGATGAGTGGACTGGTGGATGAGTGAACTGGTGGAATGGTGGATGAATTGACTGATGGATGAGTGAACTGGGGGAAGAGTGGACTGATGGATGAGTGGACTGATGGATGAGTGGACTGGTGGATGAGTGGACTGGTGGATGAGTGAACTGGTGGATTGGTGGATGAATTGACTGGTGGATGAGTGAACTGGTGGATTGGTGGATGAATTGACTGGTGGATGAGTGGACTGGTGGATGAGTGAAATGTTGGATGAGTGGACTGATGATTGAGTGGACTGATGGATGAGTGGACTGGTGGATGAGTGAACTGGCGTATATGTGGATTGTTGGGTGAATGGACTGATGGATGAGTGGACTGGCGGTGAGTGGACTGGTGGATGATTGGACTGGTGAATGAATGGACTGGTGGATGAGTGGACTGATGGATGAGTGGACTGGTGGATGATTGGACTGGTGAATGAATGGACTGGTGGATGAGTGGACTGATGGATGAGTGGACTGATGGATGAGTGGACTGGTGGATGGTTGGAGTGGTGGATGAGTGGACTGCTGGATGAGTGGACTGCTGGATGAGTGGACTGTTGGATGAGTGGACTGGCGGTGAGTGGACTGGTGGGTGAGTGGACTGGTGGATGAGTGGACTGATGGATGAGTGGACTGATGATTAAGTGGACTGATGGATGAGTGGACTGGTGGATGAGTGGATTGTTGGATGAGTGGACTGATGCATGAGTGGACTGGTGGATGAGTGAACTGGCGTATATGTGGATTGGTGGATGAGTGAACTGATTGATGAGTGGACTAGCGGTGAGTGGACTGGTGGATGATTGGACTGGTGGATGAATGGACTGGTGGATGAGTGGACTGATGGATGAGTGGACTGATGGACGAGTGGACTGGTGGATGGTTGGAATGGTGGATGAGTGGACTGATGGATGAGTGGACTGGTGGATGAGTGAACTGGCGTATATGTGGACTGTTGGATGAGTGGACTGATAGATGAGTGGACTGGCGGTGAGTGGACTGGTGGATGATTGGACTGGTGGATGAGTGGACTGATGGATGAGCGGACTGGTGGATGAGTGGACTGGCGTTGAGTGGACTGGTGGATGAGTGGACTGATGGGTGAGTGGACTGATGGATGAGTGGACTGGTGGATGAGTGGACTTTTGGATGAGTGGACTGGTGGATGATTGGAATGGTGGATGAGTGGACTGTTGGGTGAGTGGACTGGTGGACGAGTGGATTGGTGGATGAGTGAACTGGCGTATAGGAGGATTGTTGGATGAGTGGACTGATGGATGAGTGGACTGGTGGATGAATGGACTGGTGGATGAGTGGACTGGTGGATGAGTGGAAAGATGGATGAGTGGACTGGCGTTGAGTGGACTGGTGGATGAATGGACTGATGGATGAGTGGACAGGTGGATGAGTGGACTGGAGGATGAGTGGACTGGTGGATGAGTGGACTGGCGGTGAGTGGACTTGTGGATGATAGGAATGGTGGATGAGTGGACTGATGGATTAGTGGACTGGTGGATGAGTGGACTTTTGGATGAGTGGACTGGCGGTGAGTGGACTGGTGGATGATTGGAATGGTGGATGAGTGGACTGATGGGTGAGTGGACTGGTGGATGAGTGAACTGGCGTATATGAGGATTGTTGGATGAGTGGACTGATGGATGAGTGGACTAGCGCTGAGTGGACTGGCGGATGAATGGACTGGTGGATGAGTGGACTGGTGGATGAGTGGAAAGATGGATGAGTGGACTGGTGGATGAGTGGATTGGCGGTGAGTGGACTGGTGGATGATTGGAATGGTGGATGAGAGGACTGATGGATGAGTGGACTGGTGGATGAGTGGACTGTTGGATGAGTGGACTGACGGTGAGTGGACTGGTGGATGATTGGACTGACGGATGATTGAACTGGTGCATATGTGGATTGTTGGGTGAGTGGACTGATGGATGAGTTAACTGGTGGATGAGTGAACTGGCGCATATGTGGACTGTTGGATGAGTGGACTGATGGATGAGTGGACTGGTGGATGAGTGGACTAGTGGATAGCTGGACTGGTGGATTGGTGGGTGAGTGAACTGGTGAATTAGGGTAGATGGAATTGGTAGGCTCGTGGATGGCTTGAAGAGGGCACTACTGGGTGTGTGGAGGTGGAAGTGGTGGATGAATGGAAGTTAAAATGGTGAACAGGTGGATGAATTAATTGGTGGATAAGTGGATACCGGACTTGTGGACTGGTCAAGTAGTAGTTATGTGGAATTTGAACTGAAGGATAATATTTGCTTAAATAGTTAGATATGAGAGAGAGAGAGAGAGAGAGAGAGAGAGAGAGAGAGAGAGAGAGGAAAATTTTGTAAGCGTGGAAAGTGAGGTGAAAGCAACTGGCAGTAAGAGTAATGGTAACAGCCAATCCCATGTTACTAGTCTTAGGGCTTAACAGGGTCCAAGGCTAAGCTACTGCAGTCTATATCAGTGGTTGTTAACGTGGGAGATGTGGCCCCCAGATAACAATGCAATTATTTCTAGGGGACCACGTGAGAGAAAATGGAACATTAGGAGGCCACAGAGTGTTTTTGAGGGATCACCCAAACCTAACGGTCAAGCGTATGATCAGTTTTTCATAATCCTCACATTCAGTTCTCTGCGCGGGCTTTCGGGCCCTACAGTTAATGTCTTTGTTGCGGTGTAGTGTGGGACGGTGATTTTGTGTGTTTTGGTGCGTTGCGTTGTGTGCTGTGGTGTGTTGTGCTGTGGTTTTGCTGAAGTCGTTGGAAAGTCTGTGGAAATAAAGCACTCGCGTTTGCAATTTATGAGTGCGAGACATGTGGATAAAGCTCTCCTACAGATTCTCCTGCAGTTAAGAGTTCTTGTATTCTGGAACGAATCTCTGCCTCGAAACGAGGACATAGCCTGCTGCAGACATGCCTCCTCCACCTCCGACACCCAAACAGAAAATTAAGAGACTGGCGTTTATGGAGGAAATGCTGTAGAGTAGGCTTCTGGTGCATTAGTGGTTGTAGCGCCCCAGTCGGGGTGACGGCCTTGAATAAGTTCAATTCACAAAAGGTAACTGGAAGTTTTTTCGATCGTGTAGTCCCATAGAGGCTATCTGGGCTTTCACCCTAAAATGTGCTGAACTACAGGAGTCTCAGGCCCTACACTGCCAGAAAGCAGTGGTGGATCCTGATGGGGTGGGGGGCGGTTGCCCAGGGAGTACATACCCTTCTTTTTTTCATGTGTGGTCAAGTAGTAGTTATGTGGAATTTGAACTGAAGGATAATATTTGCTTAAATAGTTAGATATGAGAGAGAGAGAGAGAGAGAGAGAGAGAGAGAGAGAGGTCAACATAAATATTGAATGAAAAAGAGAAAGGAACCTTTGCTAGCAGCACCCACCTCAGCAACATCCAAAGCCCACCCCCCCTTCAGCACATCCTAAAAGGTGTCCTCTGTTGTTGGACACCCCTTGGATACACTCCAGATACATTCCAGATACACCCTAGATGCTTCCATATGCACCTCATTATACAGCACAGACATGTCCAAGACTCACACTGGACACACCATCAATACCCCCACCCCCACAGTGCTCCCTCCATAAGTGGGACACAGTCCTCTACTGTTGCAACATGTCAGATGTCTGCCTTTCCAAAAAGCTGCAGTGGCCTGGTGAGTGAGTGAGTGAGTGAGTAACAAAGTTAGGGACACACAATGGACTTGGCCAATCCTGAGGATGCTGTAAAAACCTCAATAAACATCTGAAAATTTCTTATACTTTGGTTGTGACCATACTGATGAACCTTTGTAGTTTACAGTTGCAAAATTGTTATTATATATATATATATATATATATATATATATATATATATATATATATATATATATATATATTTATATTTACGTAGGTATAATTACAAGCAATATATGTAAACAACACACACACACACACACACACACACACACACACATCTATCTACCTATCTATGTTTTTCTGGCATTGCAGAAATTTTAAATGTCTTATAGTTGTTAATCGGTAAAGACAGATAGTAGTTCGAAACCGCACTTCTAACATGTGCTGGATCTGCCACCGAGCAAGTTCTTTATGTCCGTCCCTCCTACCTCACTTTGGTCACTTGGTTAACGCACCCGCTGGCATTGGCACGGCCAGTCATGCATAGGTCCGATTGTTTATTCGTTTATTTCAGGATGTTATCACTTTTGTTAGAACAGTTTACTAATTCTGCATGTAACTATGCGGCAACTCTGCGGTACTGGTAATAAAAAGTTGAAACCTGTAGTGCTTTATACATTTTTTATATATATAAAACTCCTTACTAACATATTCAATTCGTAGCAGTCCCGTGTGGTCTAGTGGCTAGGATACGCGGCTCTCACCCGCGAGGCCCGGGTTCGATTCCCGGCACGGGAAGGTGTTTTGCTCCAAAAGTACGTAGGTGTAATTTGTACTTTGTGTGTAGTTGGCTGCTGTGTTATTTGGAAAAGCAGAATACATTCTCAAGGGAGTTATGTGGCAAGCCTGTAATAGCTACGTAGGACACAAGCTGGACGGAGGCGAAGACAGGTGATCTGGCTGTGCATGACATCTCGTTTTCTTTACTGCAGTGTGTAGGAAACAGAATGTAGGGACAACTTGTTGCGTCCTGGTGTGTGGGCAATGCGTCTGTCACCCACCACTCAGCCATTAAATAGTCTATTAGTGATGTCCAGCTTTCCCGTGATAGGGTCACAATGACCAACAAAAACAGCCGGGTCACTACATTGGCCTTAGCCCTTGGCACATTACAACGTTCCAGGGACTGCCCTCAGTTGAATAAAATCGTCTGGCGGCAGCAAATAAAAAGAAAAAGTAAACAGGAGCCCCAGCATAGAAAAAGTTTTTTCTTTTCTTTTTTAACTAGGTTTTACATGCTGGGCAGCAGATCAGTTGCTCAGTAGTTTTCATCTTTAGTCGAAATTTTCCGAATACATTCAAGGAATGACTGTGTAGTCACTGTGACTGTATAAAAATGAGAGAAGTAACAGTGGCAAACGATATGAAGCTTAAAGACTGCCAACTTTCCCAAAGCAATGCAACATGGTCCTTACTTTACGTTGACATAATTCTAAGCAAATAGCAGTGATGATTAATATACGAACAAGACCAAGGGATCTCAAAATTAGTGTTTGCATAGTTTTACACTTGACCCAATAATATCCTTCAAACAGCCTAAACCAGAAAATTTTAAATGGCGTCTGGGGTATTTGTCCAAGGAACGGTTGTACCATGTTTGAAGCGAGCTGATGAAGGAGTGAAGAGGTGGAACCGCACTGATATTATTTTACTTGGAAGAAAGGAAGAGAGAAAAAACGGTGACGAAAGGAAAGAGCAAATGCAACATGGTGTCCAACACAGTGCGGAACCCATAATTACCAAGGTGGCAGTGATGATAATAAGAAAAGTGATTGTGACTGTGCAGGTAAAGAAATATATATACAGTAATGGACGGTACATATCATTTCATATAGTCCAGCTTTGTACGGTCGGTATTAGTGAAGGGAGCACCAGCGAAGATGTGATATATGAGAGAGAGAAGGGAAGGACAACAGAAAAAGGGGGATTGGACTTACAAATGGAGGGAATGGAATGCATGCAGGTGATTAGGTGTCAATGGGAGGAACGTA
This sequence comes from Coenobita brevimanus, assembly GCF_032717465.1. NCBI lineage: Eukaryota > Metazoa > Arthropoda > Malacostraca > Decapoda > Coenobitidae > Coenobita > Coenobita brevimanus. The sequence goes on from NC_136976.1 coordinate 41,197,998, forward strand.
AGGAGGAAAGGGGACGAGAGAGATATGGGGTAGGAAACAGAGAAGGGGATGAGAGAGGGGGAAGAGAAGGGAGAAGGCAGAGGTGAAGAAGAGGGTTGAGAAGGGAGAGATGAAAGGGAAGGAGGAAAAGACAAAGGAATGAGGGAGGGCATAGGAGGTAAAGATGAGAAGAATGGGGAGAGATGAAAACAGAGGTAGGGTGAGGAAGTGAGGGGGTGGGAGTGGGAGAAGAGATATGAGAGAGAGTAGAGATGGAGGAGAGGGGAGAGGGGGAATAGAGGGAAGCGAAGGGAAAGAGAGATGAGGAGAGGAAATGGAAGAGAAGGGAGTGTGGGAAGGAGAGGACGAGATGGATGGGGAAAGAGAGAGATGAAAGAAGAAGGAAAGAAAGGGGCGGAAGAGGTGGAAGAAAAGGAAGATGATGAAGGGGATGGACAGGTGGAAAAGTTGGGAGAGAGAGAGAGAGAGAGACAGAGAGCAAAAAGGAAGAAGGATGAGGAGGAAGAGAGGGAAAGGGAAAGACGAGAAGAAAGGGTGGAAGAGAGGAACGGAGAAGGTTGAAGAGAGATGGAGAGGAAGGAGAGACGAAAGGGGAGAAAGAAAACGTAGATAGAGAGATAACTGGGAAAGGCATGAGAGACAGTATAAAAGGGAGAGAGAGAAGAGTGGAGAATAAAGGAGCGATGGCCGGTCGGTATAGAAAAGGAGGCAGAATGCCAGGCCAGAGGAAAAGATTGAGAGAGGGAGAGAGTTGAAAGCGATGGACTACCCGTTGAGAGAGAGAGAGAGAGAGAGAGAGAGAGAGGTTGGAAAGGGACGCCATCATCCAGTGGTACCGATGTATCTGGGCAGATCCGGTGCATTTTTTACCTGACTGAGGCGAAGGCCACAGGTCTATAAGAGGTACACCTTGGGATTTTTATTTTTCTCTCTCCTTGAAGGAAAGGTCGAATTTCTGTTCTTGGAGAGCACTGAGCGATTTTTTTTTTTTTTTTTTTTTATGAAATACAAAGTTGCTCAGCTTGAAATTTTGAGTTGACCTGATATGTCAGCCGTTGGATCAGCCGATGCGTCAGCTGATTATCTAGCAGTTTTCAATGTTGGCCATACGGAGGCCTTTTAGCGACTTATAAAATACCAAGTGGCTTTACTTGAATGTCTGAGTTGATTCGACATGTTATAAAAGATATTCACATAATCTATGAGTTTCAAAGATGGAAACTTTTAAATACTGGTTTCAATATTTTCGCCCCAAGTCAATGAAGGTAGTCTCTTCTTGTTTAGTTAATATTATCCGTAAACTCACCGTCCGGTACCGTTAGCCTCATATAATCACTGATACACTTGGTCCATATTCAGTACATACTAGGGTTGCCTCCTTCATGGCTGGTACATTTTTATTAGTGAGGGTATTTTAATAACATTTCGGTGAGTAATGTGGAAGATCAGTAATACTTATTGACCAAGCCCGGGGAGGCATTTCACATTTTATTATTGCCATCATCCCGACGACGTTATTCAGCTTAGGATAGGCGTTTGAACTATAAGATCTAGATATAGCTCTATTAACCTCTTTCAGTACTAGAAGCCTTTCCTAAATTGAATCACCTGGTAGCTGCAGGATTAAACTAAAAATGACATCTGGATTCAAGGGATTATTGAAATTCAGTTCATCAGACTGTTACCTTCTAAAGAGTGTGATCGAATTCGCATCATTTCAGACAAGAGACCCCCTTCTACACCCACTCGGCCATCACCTACACTCCTTTCCTATCCTTTGAGGGAGGATGGTGGACTGATTGAGAGGGACAGCTAAGAGCCCGCGGTCCACTGGCTTCACTTATGAGATGAGGCTGCTACTACTACTACTACTACTACTACTATTTAGATTTAGGTACACACATTGCAAAACAAAAATAGTGGATTTGAGTTTATATGAGAGAGAGAGAGAGAGAGAGAGATCAAAGGCAGGTGAGGGGAGCCAGCGCCCCTTCAGGACCCCTACATCCCATACAAGCCATAAAAAACATAAGGGTGGAGCCCATTACCGCCCTCTCCACACCTGCATTACAACCCCCTCTCCATATATCCATCTTACCTCTCTCTCTCTCTCCTCTCTCTCTCTCTCTCTCTCTCTCTCTCTCTCTCTCTCTCTCTCTCTCTCTCTCTCCACATCTTGATCTAAAGCATAATAAGGAAGCAGAGCCTCATAGGTTAGACAACGCTAAGTTATACGGTGAAGACGCAAGGTTCATCTCTCTCTCTCTCTCTCTCTCTCTCTCTCTCTCTTTCTCTCTCTCCAACATTTACAGTCCGTCCATCCTGACTGTGAGAGAGACTTTCCGTCCTTATTTCTCGTTGTTTTCCGTAGCTGACTGACAGTACTGGACAGTTCTACGGCTCTACATTTTTTTTCCAGAGCTCTTAATGGAGTCTAATATTTTCTATCTGTCTATCTATCGCCAGACGCCTTAATCCCGTACGGGGTGGCCACAAACAAATCGCCTTCACGTCACCCTGTCCCCCGCCATTTCACTGCGCTGCTCCCAACTCACACACCCCCTCTCTCATATACCTCTCCACTCCATCTCTCCATCTCATCCTCGGCCTCCCCCTCTCTTCTACTGTTAGTATTGTGTCGCAGCACATTAAAGTGTGTGGAGTATCTGAATCTATATAACCAATTAAATATGTATCAGAGTCAAATCATTTATAAGGAGGAAAATAAAAAGTCAACCTCATTTTTACCCACTTCGATGTAAGCTGCCATACTCTAATATATTTATAGGTAGATGACCAACTTACTCTCATAGAAAGTATTTTATGTCTGAAAAACCTCCAGTCGAATTTTGGGTGTTGATCCTATGTAAAGTCTTCGCTCTGGGATGCTCTAAGCCTTGGACCGTCAGGCGTGTGTAAATTCTAAAGACCACATGGAATCAGGGAAGTTTGACAGATATCATGATGCTAACCTTTCTCCGGACCAGTCAAGTATTCTCTCCTCTTTCATGTAAACGATTATTTTCAAGCTTTAGCATCGAATGAGTAAAACAAACAAACAAGGTAACAAACAAAGAAACAAACAAGCAAAGACACACTCAAGCAGAGAAGCAAACAAGCAGAGAAACAAGCCAGCATAATAAAGTTGCTGGAAAATATCAGAGTAACTCGTTAATAGGAAATTTATATGTAAATGACGAGAGGATGGTAATGATGTAATGTGTGTGCGTGACGGTACTGGCTACATCATTTACCCCTTCAGCACGAGGACGTCATTTGTATTCCATGCATGTTGTTGACAGACGATACTTATTTAAACTCAGGAAAGGACACTAGTTATGGAGGGTTTAATATAAGCCGAATCTAACTCACTCCATGGCCCGAAAAATCTCACCTAACCTGAACATAATCATCTGGAGAAAGTGATAATAAAGCGAAAAATGTATAACAGACTTCAGTGTAAGAAAAAAAATTGGAGAGTCCAAACGTGGCAACAATTTAACTTATTCTACCTATGGATGTGTCCTGTATTAACTTATTCTACCAATGGATGTGTTCCGTATTAACTTATTCTGCCAATGGATGTCTTCTGTATTAACTTATTCTACCAATGGATGTCTTCTGTATTAACTTATTCTACCAATGGATGTCTTCTGTATTAACTTATTCTACCAATGGATGTCTTCTGTATGAACTTATTCTACCTATGGATGTGTCCTGTATTAACTTATTCTACCAGTGGATGTGTTCTGTATTAACTTATTCTACCAATGGATGTCTTCTGTATTAACTTATTCTGCCAATGGATGTCTTCTATACTTTATTCTTGCTGTCTCCGAACGATGTTGCTTAGTTAGGGAGCGACTTTTGGGGATGAAGAGGTTAGAGTTCTCATTAACCCCTCACCACAAGAGATGACTCCTTCACTACAACAGATGATTCCTATTACACCTTGCACTATCAATATACAGATGACATTATTAAGCCTGGAGAAACTTTTCTAACTCTAGTCCTTATCTATATCCATCTTAAATCCCTTTCCATGGCAGACGTCCATCCAAATCCAAATAATCTCTTCTGCAGATAATCTGATTACACTGAAAAGGATGTGGTCGTACTGAAGGATTTAGGCTGAATGTTATCGTCTATTGAGGGGCCTTGAATGAAATGGAAAATGAGGCCACCGAAGAGAAGGGTTAACTAAGCCAGTCATTGTAGCTGGGATACAAGAAGACACTATGTATACTAGAATATTTTGAAATCTACAACACACACACACACACACACACACACACACACACACACACACACACACACACACACACACACACACACATTAAGTCTATTTTTAACATTACCATCTTTTAACAAACATGCGTGAAGTCAAGATTATACTAACCCTAACTGAGATTCGCAGATAGTCTTACAATGTACTGCTGTCGTAACTGCAATATATATTTTTAAATGAAAGTAGAGAGGAATGTACAATTTTCTCACATCTCTTACGATTTTTGGAGAGGTAAGTCTTGGTTACGAGAAGAGGGTAATTATCGTGACTTTTTCTTTTCATCTCTATGTTTCGGCAAGAAAATAGTGAGGTGAGTGTAAAATTTTGTCCACGTATTTTGCTTTTTCTTCAGGCAAAAAATGTGAGTTACGAGTGACAAAAGGCTGTATGTGGGCCCAGGTGATTTGTTTATTTAGATCTTGACAAATATGTTCCATACGTTAATCTCCATAAGAGTTAACAATAATACCAATTTCTCTGTCGTATATTCTTTCATTCCACAATGCACTTTGATTTGATTATGAAGTTTGTCATAGTTGCATACGTTAAAGCAAACGTATACTTCAGCTTAATCCCTACGGTAAGACGATATTATTTTCATTATGTTCTTGCTGCTGCCAGATTCTTTTATTCAACGTTCGGACACGCCTTGCAGCGAGGGAATTAATCTCTCTGTCCATCTATCGCCCGCCGCCTTAATCTCATGAGGGGTGGCTACAATGAATGGGCTACATGTCGCTTGTCTTCCTTGTCTCCTTCACTCACCCACGCCCTCTCTCATATACCTCTCCATCCCATCCGTCCATCTCAGGCTCGGTCTCCCCCTCCCCTTCCCTCCCTCCACCCAGCTCATACAATCTCCTAGTCAATCTCTTATCCTTCATCATTAATGGAGACTGTATCTAACCAAACTAATTCACAAGCAATATAAAATAGTCCTGAGAAGGAAAAATGTGAAAATAGTCCATCGTAGTCAATGGGTTCAGCTTGAGAGTTTATAAATACGGTATTGCCCTAGAAAGTGTACCTACAGACTGTCCCATGGATTCCACTAGGCAACAACAAGCCTTCTATACGCTGTTCACATCACTGGCGTATTCTGTATTTCCCGCTACTGACGAACGACATTATTGATCTTAGAGGAGACTTTGGAACTAGACGAGTTAGATTTTGCCTTCAATAACTCTGTCGCTGCAAGAGATATCCCTTAATCCCTTAAATACAGTGACTTCTTTTTTATTTTGTAATCTGTATCAACAGATGCTTATATTCAGCGTATGGGACATGTACTTTACGACCTTGATGGTTTAAGATACAGCCTTCATCAACAGTTTCGCCAAAAGAGATCCTTCCTAAGTGGGTGAAATCTTTTGGTGGTAATCAGAACAGAATGGGAGATACACCGTCAAAATGAAGGGCTACGCAGTACTAGCAATGTGACGCCGGCAATGTCACTTTCATACTACTATTGACACCTACTGACAATTTCATTCTGTCTAGGAGGGGTTAATCGATCTGACAGGGTTAAATATGACCTCAGCACAAGCTTGAGACCTTTCCCAGAATAAATAAAATTGCCTGGTGGTAGGAGGAAACAAACCAAAAAAAAAAGTTACGTCACCCGGTCATCCGGCGTTGTGTGGTTACCCAATAATTTTGAGAGGCAAGAACAGTACAAAGTTCTCTCTCTCTCTCTCTCTCTCTCTCTTTCTCTCTCTCTCTCTCTCTCTCTCTCTCTCTCTCTCTCCTTGTCTACACACCAACCTCCCTCCATATCTCCCTCACTCCCTCCTCCCCTCAGTCTGCATCTGGGTCCTCCAATCCATCTTCTTCTCCCATAAATCTCTTCGTCCCCTCTTCATCTCCATCTTCCCCCTCTTCCTCCCCACCCTTATCTCTTACATTATTATTCCCCCCTTATTATTGTTTCCTCTTCTTCTAACTCCCCTTCCCCTTTTCCCAACAGTCATCTGTTCCCTTTTCTCTTCCTTTCCTCTCCCATTCTCATTTAGTTTATTTCCCTTACTTCCCAGTCATCTGTTCCCTTTCCTTCCTCTTCCTTTCTCATTCTTTTTTATTCTTCCCACCTCTCTTCCTTTGCTCCTTCTTCTCTTTCCTCTCTCTATTTTTTCTTTTATCTTCTCTGTCATGCTTCTTCCCATCTTATTTTCCTTCTCTCCTTCTCCCACTCTTCCGGTCTTTCTTTTTCTCTCCTACATTTCATTTTGCCTTTTTTTTTTTTCCCACGCCTCTCCTCCTTTTCTCCTTTTCCTCACCCTCTCCTTTCTCTCTCTCGCCTCTCTTCTGTTATTCTTTACCTTATCCCTTGCCTCACTCCTGTTTCTTCCCTCCTCTCTTCCTTCTCTCCTGTTTGTTTTTCTCTTTTCTTTGTGTGATTCATTTCTCCTCTCTTTCTTCTTCCCCCCTTCTTCCTTCTTTGTCTTCTCTTCCCATTTGCACATACTCTTTCTCTTCTCTACCTCTCATGTTTCTCTTCTTCCTCTCTTTCCTTCATTTCTTTTCTTTTCCCCTACTCTTCCATCTCTCAGGTTATTTCCATCTCTCCTCGCTCTCATCCTATTCTTACCTATTCTTTTTTCTGTCTTTTTCCTCTCTCATTTTTTTCCTCCTCTCCTTTTTCTCGTGTCTCTCATTTTCCTCCTTCCATTTTTCCTTTTCTTCTTCTTACGTGTTCTTTTCCTCCTCTGTTCCTTCTTAGCTTCTTCCTCTCTTCCTTCTTCCATTTCTCCTCTATCCTCCCTCCTCTCCTCTTTCCTTACTCCTCTTGTTTCACACCCCATCCTTTCCCTCCTTTATACTTTTATCCCAGTCTGTCGCCCCTCTTTTCTTACTCTCTCTCTTTCTCTCTCTCTCTCTCTCTCTCTTTCTCCTTTTCCATTTACCAATCATTTCTCCCCATCTATTTTGTATTGTTTTCACTTAATGTATAATGTAAGCATAATTAATTCCGCTGAGGCAATATCAGTCTCCCTCCCTCTCTATCTCTCTCTCTCTCGCTCTCTCTCTCTCTCTCTCACCATCGTGTGTGTGTGTGTGTGTGTGTGTGTGTGTGTGTGTGTGTGTGTGTGTGTGTGTGTGTGTGTGTGTGTGTGTAAAAACAAGATGCTGGTAACGAAAGCAAGTTGGAGGTCATTAATCTTGGCGAGAGATCGGACTATCCATAATTTTTCACGGAACACAAAGTTGGCGTCCTGATAGGAGAGAGAGAGAGAGAGAGAGGGGGGGGGGAGAGAGAGAGAGAGAGAGAGTTTTACTGGGTGTTCAGTAATGTTGGTACCAAATTTCAGAAGTATGTGTTAATCATAAGGAAAAGTCTTACTAGACATTTATCCAACAGCATTTACTGCAGCGTTACATGGTTTTCCAATAACAGCATCAAACACAAAGCCTGATATTGACGATTAGCTTAAAGAACACTCCGTATCTAGCACTGTTCACCATGTCTACACAAACACAGGAATATGATGCACTTTCTGGTAATAACTGATGAACGGGACCAGGTTGTCAATGTGACCCCGACCCGTCTCAACACAGTTGTCACAATGTTTTGTTAATGAGGCTCGCACACGTCCAGTTATGCAGCGTCTTATCTGTGTTTCCAACATCTGCTGTAGTTGCAGAGCTGCCTTTTTATCCAAAACAACAAATTAGTGTCAATAAACATGTGTCCATGAGCTGTATCACCTTAAGGTGTACTTCTGGAATATCACATTACCGAGAAAAACTGAAATTTGAGAAATTTTTTAGACTTTTTTTTTTTTTACCCAGTTTTAACAAAACCTGGTGGAAGGGTTGATGATTTGCCAGTATAATATATATATATATATATATATATATATATATATATATATATATATATATATATATATATATATATATATATATATATATATATATATATAAATCGTTTAAGAAAAACAGGCCAAATGTCAAAGTAACAGGGTTAGGTCAAACGCTGACCTAGCAAAGAATAATGTAGAGAGTTTTTAAGCAATTCAGATGTACTTGAGAGAAGGGTGGTAATGCAAGAATAAAGTGTTCTAATTCTGAAAGCAATCATTCAAAGGTCATGGTCACAGGACAAGGTAAAATTTTATCTACTTGTGTGGGTGAGAGGAAAAAAATGCTTAAACAGTTTTGATAAGCTTTTTAGCTATACGTGGTTGAGGGGGTACGGGTCAGCCAGTGAGTTAACCTTTAATTTCATAACAGAATAGGCCAAAGGTCAGGGTTACAAGGCAAGACTGACTTGTACAGTTTTTATGCGGTTTAAATCATGCTTTATGCAATGTGTAAAGATATGGTATGGATAAAAGGAGTAAATTGTAAGAAGTTTCAAAGGTAAAGGCCACAGGAAAAGGTCAAAATCCAAGATCACAGGATTAGGCCAATATTCAAGCAGTGTTTGTGTGTCAAAAGAACAACTAAATCAGTTTTGATTTCATTTTTATTTAACTTGGTAGATGAATTGATTATCATCCAAGAAAATGACCTACCGGTACTGCTTTTGATAACAATAGGTGAAAGATCAAGTTCACAAAACAAGTTAATTTAAACAGTTTTTATCCGATGTCGACTAAGTTTTTTTTGAAGGATTCAGGCCACAAGACAATTATATTCGACTCTGAGAACAATCAGTCAATGGTTAAGGTCATAGTGAAAAGATAAAGGTCAAGGTCACTGGCCAGAGTCACCTGAAAGAGCCTGTGATCTGAACCGAAGTTCGTGGGAGGGTTGAGGGTTAGGCTTCAGTGAAATAATTCCGTTTGGGAGTAGTCTGTCGAAGGTCAAGGTTTCAGGGCAAAGTCAACTATTGGACCATTAAACCGTTTGGTTGGCGCCAGTGTCGCTGTCTGTGAGTGCTCCGCTTAGTTTTTAATGTATTATTCCTCCCTGCAGAATCTTTTCCTCAATTTAGAGTTGACCGCTAGCAGTAAGGGTGTTAATTTTGGGAGTAGAGTTCTTCCAGTTTGAAACGTCTTCCCTCATCCCAATAATACCGTGTAGTTGCAGCATTAAAAAAAAGGGGGGGGGGAAGCGTTATCGTATTGCTTTCCTCAGTCCTGTGACACAGTATTTTATCTTACATTTTGTACCTTCAGAAGATTACATCTTAAGGAGAAAAAAATGCAGGGTTTGACAGTATTACTGTAGACTGTTTTTAACCCTGTCACTGTGAATGGTCTTCCAGTGTGGAGGTAGAGAGAATAGTTTAAAGAATTACGTCGTTGGACTGTAGGTGTTAAAGCTCGTAATTCTATGCCAGAGTTTGGATTTTTTTTATACCATACTCTTATGGATATATTTTAATTAACGCCTTCGCTGCTGTGTGTCTCCTCCAAGCATAATAAAGTAAAACAAAAGTAAGGAAATAATTTACATAAAAACGTCATGTACTGCAAAGGTTAATGGAGTTTCTTTTCTCTCTCTCTCTCTCTCTCTCTCTCTCTCTCTCTGACAAGCTACGGGTTGTCATCCTGAAGCTGGATAAAATCATACAGTGGACGGTAGGTATAAGTGCCAAGTAAGTAATATGTAATGGTGTGTGACACATAAGAAGACTACTAGCTGCAGGGAAAGAACTGTCATGTTTATGGCCAGATCCGGACACATAAAAAAGATAGTATTCTCAGTGAATATGAGAAAATGATGAACCATAAAAACGGCGTCATCGTAAAGAAGCTATTAACATTTTGCCATTGTTGATCAAAGTTAATACGTCACATCACATTCAGCAAAAAGGGGTGATAATTAAATGATAAGAGAAGTGATCTGCCACCTGAATTGGTGCAATTTTTATGCTAGGCTGTGGTAGGTAACACTTTGATGATTTACATTTCATTATAATAGACTTCAGTGATCTTTTGCTTGGATAGTGGATATCAGCGCCAAAGAAGCAACGTGTAAAGGTGCGTGGTACGTAAAAAACTACCATGTTTGTGGCCGGAGCCGGACACATAAAAAAGGTACTCTCGGTAGACATGAGAAAATAACGAACCATTAACCCTCTCACTGTCGTAGCAAATTAATTACGGGTATTCTAGTGCCGCTAATGCCAGACGACTTTGTAAGGCATGCAAGGCTGCGATAACTAATGCTGTCACCCACTAAAACACCTCTGTTAATTTATTCCACTTAACACCTGACGATTTTGTTGAGCTGAGAGTGAAACAAAGGAACTTGAGAGAGTTAACATGAACCATAGTATCACGGTTACCACAGAATCCTTACTGAATTCATCTCTTTCCCAGTTAAAGACAGACGATTTAGTTCAGCAGTGGGTCATAGAAGTCTGAAGAGGACCATGGCACTCGTCTGGTGTTCTGTGCCTCCATAGTGTCGCTTAATATGGTGGGGGATTACTTTGGACGGCATATAAACAAACACCTGAGGATGAGGCCATTTCATACGTTTGCGAGAGGCGTGCAGATGTAAATACTCTGAGGCAACCAGGACTCGCTCTCAGCTGAATAAAATCGCCTGGTGTTAGGTGGAATAGAAATATTGAGAGTTGTGTCGACCATGTGAGGGTTACAACAACAAGGGCATATTTGTATACACGCATGAGCACTTTCAATTTCAGAGGGATTGCATGACGAGGCACGCACTCAGGCACACGTTCACCAAAACGCACACAAACACGGGGACACACACACACAAACACACACACACACACACACACACACAAATACAGTACACGAAACAAACCGAATCTCACTTTATCACGCAGAAACATCCACCTCACTCTGTGTGTGTGTGTGTGTGTGTGTGTGTGTGTGTGTTAATACTCACCACGCCATTAGTCCGACACACACTCATCATGCAGAAAGGTACATTAGTTATATACACACAAACCACTCACGCAAATATATACCAGTACTAAACATATACTGACTTTTGGCTCTGATGTGTTTCTCTCAGCTATATATAAATGTCTGGAAATAGCTAAATACTAGACAATATCCAACAGTGAGAGGGTTAGTAATGGCAGTTTTAACACTCTCACCGGAATTAAATCACTTAGTGTTACCTAGAAAAGAATACTAGAGTTGACCAGACCATGTGAGGGTTCAGGTGTTAATCATAAAATATATCACTAAGGGAGATGTGTAATGGAGGTTCTTAAGCTGCCGAGAACAAGCGCTGTACTTCCGTTGACATAAGAGTTTCTTGCCTGAGGAGTACCAAAATCTTTTTCTTCTTAGATGTGAACAAGTTGTGGCATGTCATACCAATTTGTAAATACCATGAAAATTACCAGACTATCTCCCCCCAAACAGTCAAATACTATCGAAAATGGAATATATATATATATATATATATATATATATATATATATATATATATGTGACCTTAGGGTTAAGGGACTGAACAGGGAGGCTGCAATGGATCGTGCAGCGTGGAGAGCCGCCATTAGATGACCAAGGCCGACAAATGCAAGCATGTTGGAGCCTTTAAAAACGAAACGAAACGAAACGATATATATATATATATATATATATATATATATATATATATATATATATATATATATATATATATATATATATATATATATTTCTAGTAGGTTGTTAGACCAGGAATCGTATGTCACACCTTATTGGAACTACCAAAAAATTGTCTTCCAGATGGGTCACTCATGAAAAATGGTCAAAGGTAGCCTAGAAAGGTCAGAAATGCAACATTGTTCTCTCGGACATGTTTCACACCTGTGGTGTGGACGCCTGTTTCTTGATTTTACATACTACAGCTCAGCCCATTGCTGCTAAGGGTTGTTGAGTGTGGAATTTTGCTGAAAGGGTACCGGTACTTAGCGTACTGCCCTCCGCCTGTTGGTTCGTGGTCGCGAAGTTCAAAGATTCAGACCCTGGGGTGTCCTCCTTAGCTTGTGAATGTGCCCAGTTCTGTGTCTTTAAACGGACACTGGGGAGAAATAGGTACATGTTCTCTTGAGTGCTATTTATATCTCTGAATATACACAATTTTTGCTTGAGTAACATGCAAGAGTTTATATACAGATGCCGTGTGGAAAATACATTATTAAGGAAAAGGTACTACAAAAGATCTTAACAAGAGGAACATAAATACTGAGGAAAATGTGCTACAAAAGGTCCCAGGCTGAGGACAATATGGGCCTAACCCTTAAAGTTCGATGACGAAGTTGCGTATTTTATTCATCTTTCAAAACTATTTCGTTCAAATAAGGAGGGATTTGCAATAGTTTAGGGGCTTATTATAGATACAGTGAACTCTACTGGTCAAAGGTGTCCCCTAATTTGAATAAAATGATCTAAAGAAAGAAAAAAAAATGTCATCACACTGAGAGAGTTAAGACCGACTCTCAGTAGAAGAATGATAACCGTAATTCATTGGCTTCATGGGACTGGATCTATGCAAAGTCTTTCCATATCTATGCATTATGCTGGGTAATGCTTTGCTTTTGAATCCTACCTCAAACTCTCTTTTTAAGTGGGAACGGTTGGGATGATGATGATGATGATGATGATTCTAAATAATTTGTAAGAACTGAGATGTTATATTATAGTACACTAATGTGTAACATGATACAAATTAACCTTTTCTGTCCGACAACGTATTTTTAATGAGAATGAGGCGACCGCAACACAAATTTATTCGAGCCACGATGGAATTTTAATAGTTGTAAGGTTTCTGAAAGTTACATCAACCCCATCCCCTCGCCAGTTCAAAGTGTTCACCCGGAGTTAAAGACAATCACCTTGAGACAGAAGACAAGAGGAACACTCAGATATTGCAACACCCGCATCCATCAATTGGCCTATGGGTCGAACATTCAACTGTGCAGTGTAACTCTGACCTTCTACCGATTGCTTTCAAAAGCTAACTACTTCATTCTTGTCTGACCCTTAATTCCTTTACCAAATTTTGGTCCAAATTGTATCAAATCTGTATGAGCTGACCTTGTCCTGTAACTCTGGCAATTAACTTTACCTGCGACCGTTCTCAAAATCGAATCCCTTTATCCTTACCTTACTCTGAACCTTTCGGAAAAGTTTGGTTTAATGTGTCAGTTTAGCTGCTAATTCCACCGGATCCACTAATTTATGTAGCCGTTATATGGAATAGCACAGCTGACTACATATTATGTGTTCTGCTGTTATAGTATAACTAGACCACCGTGTTGGAGATCGACGACACTGTCTGCAGTACACGTCAGCTACTCGCCGTCACTGCCTGACACTTTCCACCAAAGGTCCTCTGCCACTAGAAGGGGGAAGCTGGTCTGTTATATTAAGTGGTAGCGTAAGATGACATAAATGAGCAGATTAAATCTCTCTTTATTGAGCACAGAATAAATAAAACTGCGACCCGAGAGATATGTAAGAGTGATACCACCTCCCTTGATAACTAAATGACTTCTGACGCTGTACGCTCACTGTCCCGAGTTGGGCGCGGTGCTGAGGTCTGCTAAAAGTGAGGTGCCAAGCATTTACATATACTCTGGGCTTATGCAAAAAGTAGAGATAAATGACAACTCTACTAGCACATTATACACCTCTATAGAATGGTATTAAGTATATTCACATATACCAACATAATAAATGGTTCCCCAGGACTTTACACTTACGCACAATTCAGGTATCTTTTCACTTCTTCTAACCTTCATTTTATAATTGAAACAGGGTGGCACTTGTGGTCTGCCATCCACCTTCTTCCCTAGACCACAGCTAACAGCGAAATGATGTTTGGTTGTTCATCATTCACACTTCATTACACACTGTTACTAATGACTAAACAGCTTTAAAAATTATTATGTAAAATGTGATACTACAACTCTTATGGAAAAAGATGTTGACACCAGAACATCGCTCGGCCACACCATTGACGTCCTCGTCGACACTGTTGTCCTAACTACCATGTAGCCTAACCAGAGTGTAGGGTAGCTAACTATTCAGGAACATCCACTTGCAATCCGCGAGTACGGACACGTTGTCTCAGTGGGTTCCTTAATTGGCGCCTTAAATAGTAGCCTAAACCACAAACACAGGACAAGACCACAATAAGTAGAAGACCAACGCCAGGACCAAAATAGGAAGGAGAAAGGTATGAAGGAAGATAGGACAGTACATAAGGCTCTAAATCGGTCCTGTTCAAGTGGGAGAGGAAGGTAAGCTCCTTTAATACATGAGACAGTCTATTCACATTCAAGGAAGTAACACTGAATGAAGGTAAAAAGGGTCGTAACTGGGATGAGAAGTTCACTGACAAAGCTAGATGATGCTTGCTAGGCAGAACTGCTATCTGTTTACTGTGTAACTCACAAAAATCAGGTGCAACATAGTACCCCTTTATTGTAAGGCATTGATTCTGTGAGGCACAAGTCACAGTTATGTCCTCTGTCTCAGGAAAGTAAAAGTACTGTTTCGCATGAACATGAGCATGGAAAACTGACTTCAATTGAATGGGTTGGAAGGTGCAATGTTGCAGAGCAGAGGAAGTATTTGTGTCCAACAAGGCCCTTTTACACTCCTCTACCTTTAATGGTATGAAGACAAAATGGAAAGCAGGACATACATGGAGATCAAGAAATGAGGCCTTACACTTCTCAAATTCATCCACAGTCGTTTCTGCTACATATTTCTTGTCATCTGATACAACTAGCACCTCTGGACCCTCTTCAATAACAACAAGTGTATTATTAGCAGTAGCAAAAGGGAAGGGAATGAACCGCCATGCCTGGTACGTTACAGCATTCCTCATAGGTACCAATATCAGGATGCCTTCATGGGTCAACTGGGCCTCTAACAATGGGTAATAATATTCCAGTTGACTCAGATCAAAGAGTGGCATAAGTCCATGCTTCCACATAGCTATATCAAGAGCATTTGTTAGTATATTAGTAGGCAGCAATAAAGCATTAACCGTGTTCAAACTTGCATCGATTAAGCCGTCCACCATATTGGCTGCATGCTTCTCCAAAGCAGTGGTTGACTCGTCGAGAGCATGTAAGTACTCAGCGAATAACACCAAGTTAGCTAGGGTTGGTAGGTTAATTTGGATGTTGTTCACAAGCTCTACTAGATGGTTGGTAGTCCTAATTATCTCGTTAGCTTTGTTAGTGAACTCATCTAACTGTTTATACATATGCATGATTAATCTATTATTGGCTTTAGCAACCAGCGTCAAGTCATGCATCTGTCTACCCAATTGCACTACGTCCTTATCTAATGCCGTACCAAAGAGTTGTTGAGACCGGATTCCTAGAAAATCCACAAGTCCTCTCTTAGTACGTGCATGGACATGCTTGGAAAGATCAGAGTGTACTTTAGGTAAAGCGACATGCAAGTTAGTGAGCCTGTCGGTGAGCTTGTCAATATGCCTAGTCTGAAGCTCAACAATTCCATGCAAGGTTCGTTCCAAAGCTTCAGTGTCAGAGTTCGTCAATCGTGGGTTTCGATTAAACATCTTTCCCACTTCCAACAGTTGCTGTCTGAGATTCGACAAGCCTTTGGAGACCTCCTTGACAATATCTGGCGTTTGGAGATAGCCTTCCACTGGATAGTAGACGCATCCTGCATCTTCCACTACCACGACTTCTCCAAGTGGGCTCTTCAGTGCTCCTGGCATTAACGCAGTCGTGTCCGTGTCCGACGTTGTTCCATAGGTCCACCCCAAGCAACGCACGAGGAGTATGAGCCACAGCCACATTTTTTTTTCTGCAAGAGAAGATACTCCCTTAATCACTCTTGTTGTGGGATCGTAGCTTGCTCCGATACTCTTGGTTAGGGACAGGTACGGATGTCGACATAGACTGCGACAAAGACAGAGGGGACAACACATCAGATGAATAGTTAGTTAGGCTTAGCTCTTGACTTATTAGTTTGATCCTATCAGCATGTACTTCCTCCTGAGTTCCATTAGCTTCATCCTTTATTCTATAAGTATTTCCACGTACTCGTTCCACAACGGTATATGGTCAGTGGAACTTAGGTCTGAGCTTGGAAATTCTCTCAGGGTTGTGGATCATGACCTTCTGGCCTGCCGGTAACGTCTTTTCTTGACTACCTTTGTGTTGTTTCGCCATCATCTCCGCTCTTGAGGCTTTTAATCTTTTCCGTACTTCACTGTGTATACGTTGGAATTTCAACAACTGTACCTTTGCATAGTCTTCTTCGTTGTATATTGGAGAAGGAGGTCCAGCCAACAAATCGTAGGGTAACACTTTCTCTTCTCCATAAAGGATATAATGAGGAGACTTCCCAGTTGATGAATTTTCTGAGGAGTTGATGGTCGCCGCTACATGTGATAACCAGTCTTCCCAGTTATCCTCTTGATTTGAGG
Source organism: Coenobita brevimanus (assembly GCF_032717465.1). Classification (NCBI taxonomy): domain Eukaryota; kingdom Metazoa; phylum Arthropoda; class Malacostraca; order Decapoda; family Coenobitidae; genus Coenobita; species Coenobita brevimanus. The sequence goes on from NC_136976.1 coordinate 41,214,628, forward strand.
TTATTACTGGTCTCAAGACTTCCGGTATCTTCCTGTTTGTCCTCTCCACCAGGCCATTGCTCTTAGGACTGTAAGGCGTTACAAAAACTTGCTTTACCCCATACATACGACAGATTTCTTGTAACATCTGGTTACGAAACTCACTGCCATTATCGCTGAGAAATACCTTAGGTGTAGAGTATGGGCAAATCACTGAAGTCACAAATGCGTGCTCCACCTCCTCTGCAGTTTTCATCTGTAAAGGTGCTAAAACAGTGAATCGTGAGAAATGGTCCACTGCCACCAGTACATAACTCAAACCTTGACTTCTCGGCAACGCTAAGAGATCAATGGAGACTGTATCCCAGGGTTTTTCCGGTAGAGGATACTCTAAGATGGGAGTCAGAAGTCCCATCGTTCCTCGTATTTCCGCGCATTTGACACATTGACTGACGTGGGCTTCTATGTCCTTCCTCATGGTCGGCCAATAGTATTTCTTTCTCGCCTCACGTATGCATCTATCACGTCCGGGATGACCCGCTTGAGGTACGTCATGGACTAACTGTAGCACGGCTTGCTGTAAGGTAGCAGGAACAACCAACTGATGTGCAGTGTCCTTCCCTGGGGGTTGCTTATACAAAAGACCCTGTTGAAGATGAAAGTGAGTCATCGGTACTGGGAGTTCAGGTAGACAAGTCTCGTCGCCAGACTCCAAGGCATAGATGACTTGAGACCACATAGCATCCATGCGTTGTTCTGCATTTACCGTGTCTGAGGAATACTCAGCAAGAGCAACATCCTCGGCTATGGTAGCAGCAATGTTTCTACTCAGCGCGTTGGCTACGACATTTTGGCGGCCCGGTAAATATCTGACCTCTGGATCAAACTCCATTACCTTGCTAAACCAACGCGCGACCTTACCGTGCAAGTTCTTTCCTTTAAATAAGTCGCGTATGGATGCATGGTCAGTTAAAACAATTATCCGGTAGCCAAAGATAATATCCCGGAAATGTCCTAACGCCCACATGACTGCTAATGTCTCCAAATGTGTCATCGAATAGTTCTTCTCTGGGGGTCTTAGTGCCCTACTAGCATATGCTATGGTATGTGTCTTGCCTTGCTCATCCTTCTGTTGCAACACCGCTCCCAGACCCAAACCTGAGGCGTCCATGCACAGATAGAAAGGTTGCTATAATCAGGAAACGCTAATACAGGTGCTTCTGACATGGCTTGTTTGAGCTCGTTGAAGCTTTTCTCTTTCGAGGGTCCCCATTTCCATGCAGCATCCTTCTTAAGTAGTGTCGTTAAAGGTGATGCTATGATGGCATATCTGTGGACAAAACTCCTATAAAAGCCAGTGAGTCCTAGGAACGATCTTATCTGATCCTTGTTCTGTGGTGTAGGAAAATTTAACATTGGCCTTACCTTGTCCGTCACAGTCTTGATGCCATTACCATCAATGAGGTGTCCTAAAAATCTAATACTGGACTTTAAAAATTCACACTTTGACAGCTTGATTTTCAGACCTGCGGATCTCAAGGTTTCCATCACTCGTTTTAACTTCTTAAAATGACTGTTAACGTTGTTACTCACGATGATTAGGTCATCTAGATACACTAAGACGTTTTGCCCTAACATCTCGCCAAACAATTGGTTTATCATCCGCTGAAATGTTAAAGGAGCATTACTCAGTCCAAAAGGCATCCGGAGAAATTCAAAGTGCCCACAGTGAGTGCTAAAAGCAGTAGTGGGATGCGACTCTTTGGTCAGCTCCACCTGCCAATACCCTGACACTAGATCCAGACAAGTAAACACAGTATTTCCCTTACCTAATGATTGAAGTAAGTCTCGCAGATGCGGAATCGGATAACGATCCGGTACAGTTACCTTGTTCACTTGCCGAAAATCCACAACAGGTCTCACACCACTGTCCTTCTTAGGCACCAGAAAGAGTGGTGCATTCCAAGGCGAGGAGGAAGGCTGGATAACTTCATCATGAAGCATCCTTTCAATTTCCTCATCCACTGCTTCCCTTTGGCTGTGTGGTAGACGGTATGTGGGCACATAAACTGGATTTGTACCAGGGCGCAAACTAATATGATGCTTCACCCTATCCGTCCTACCCAGCACTTCTCCTGGAAGTGCTACTACGTTGGAAAATTCTCTAAGGAGGGCTAGGAGTCGCGTTTTATGGTCTACATTATCTCTGACCTTCACATATTGCTCCAGCTGTTTTTCCTTAGCCAGACGTACGGATTCCGACTGATTCGTTGCTTGAGATGTAACTACAGGAGAGATCACCGGCACGTCGTCGACTTCCTTTATGGGGGCACCATAGCACATCGAGTCGTCTATACAACAACCATCTCTGAGCTTAACTGCGCCACCACTCATATTTGCGATGAAGAGGGGCATCTTCTGGTCTTGCCCAACGCTACTCAGAGTCGATTCCAGCGACAATGCCTTATGTTTTACAGTCTCAGTTAAGCATGCTACATCAGTTCCCACCGACACGTCAGGTACTCGGACAGGAATTTTACAGACAGTTCGACTGGGTAAGTGGTGATTACCAATCACTATAGCCCTGACTTTCTTCCAGTCCATACCCTCCGCTTCGTGTGCATCCGGGGACTCCCTTGACGCTTCACTTGTCGGGGTCACAACTGGTTGAACGGCTCCTGATTGGATGCCAGTTCCAGTTTGTGTTGCTGAGGGATTAAGGCCTACAAACTCTTTCCCATTAAAGGAAATGGAATGTCTTTGAGGGTGTATGACTATGTCATACTCCTCCATGGTTTCAAAGCCTAACAGCCCATCAGCTGGCAGAGGAAAATCCTCAACCACATAAAATGTAGCACATAACACAGGAGATCGTTTATCTGCCCTCAATGTCAATGGCACCTGGCTTACAATCTTTATTTTACTCCCTGTCACACCTGTCAACATTACATCAGGTGCTGATATTATCCAGTTTGTAAGAGGCATTTCACTTTTAAGTCTTTCCAGCGCTTTACTAGAAATAATGTTTGTACATGCCCCTGTATCTACAATCAGGGACACTTGGCCTTTCCCTATGATCCAAGGAATAGATAATAAGTCCACCTTAGTAATAGCTGCCACACACGCATCGGTGGATTGTACTATTTTAATTACTTTTGCGTGTGGCCCTGAGCTTCCCCCAAACTTGCTTGGTTCCCTAGTTTCTTCCTCTTTTCAATGACAAAGGGGCAATAGTCCGCTTCATGAGGACAATGCCCATGTATGAAAATTGGTATCTGCCACAAAGGAGGAGGGTTAGTCTGACTTCACACGCCCATATTGTTAGTCATGCCCCAGGTATTTGGATAAGGGCCCTGGGTTTGCATGCCAATATTAGTATTCATGCCCCATTGATTAGGATTCTGGGTTTGCATGCCAATACCATCTGTGTTTATACCCCATGCATTTGAATAAGGAACAGAAAATAAATTCTGTCCAAAACCTTGTGGTGTACTGAAAACATCTGAAGTATGAACAGGTATGTGAGTGGTTGTAGTACTATCAGTAATGACTGGATTTTGCATATCCTGAGTGACCAAAGGTACTGTTGTAGTCTCAACTTCCACAGTCTCCTCACTAGGAATACCCTCATTAGCAAGACTAGTGGCCATTTTGGATCTAACTGATTGCTCTGGGACTGTTGAATAAGTATGACCAGAACGCAAATGCAAAGCGTTCAAATCCTCATCCAGTCTTTCAGAAATATCCTCATCACCTTGATCCTCAATATGTCCTTCACTCATTTTATATGTCTGAGCACTTTTATTTAATGTATCAACCCACTCATAAAATTCTGAGTCTAGTGGGGTTGGCTTATCTCTATTTTCCTAATTCTACATCCCCACTTTTTCACTGTATCTATCTAACCTTGTCAGTATTATTCCCCTCCCAGTTACAGGAAGATAAACTGACATAAAAAAAAAAGGATAGTTACGGTAAGTGACAGAGAGCGGAACACATATAAAATACACAGAAAGTATATTTATTTCAAGGGAATTCTGAGAAACCTTTATTTCCACACATTAACTAACTAACGTGTGTTGATTCAAGTGTGTGTGTGTGTGGATTACTAATGCATGGACACTACCTAGATATGAAAGTCCAGGATGATGTTCCACATTCCACGTTCCACACTCCACCAGACTCCTCCAACCATACACGGCAGCCCGCTCGCTGTGGGAGTCAGCAAGCGACTGGTTCGCCCTGCATCACGCCAGGCAGTGACGCACACGATGCACCACGCAGCCCACACTCGCTCCCCCTCGGCTCGCCTCGGCCGTCCACGCCTCTGGAGTTGCTATAAGTCACTGCTTGACCTACTCCTCACCGCACTGGTTTGATCTCTCCTTATCTCGCCTCTCACACACGAAAGCAAAATTCTTGCCAGTTTGCGTTTGAAGATGGAGATATCTCGCACACCACAGGGCAAGATAACTGCCAGTTTGTGCTGAAGATAGGAATCTCGCACTGGCAGAATAATGGGAGGAATTAATATTCACCACTCCAGTTTATATGCTCCACTTAACTCACTGGTAATTAGTCCCCTTACAACAGTAGAGTAAGAGTTTCTGTTTCACCTTTCAGGAACGAGCGATTGCAAGGGTTACTGGTTCACAGCATAAATTCCTTTAGCACTTGTATCGTATCCCAGCACTAAGCACCAAATTTATGTGTCAGTTTAGCTGCTAATTCCACCGGATCCATCAATTTATGTAGCCGTTATATGGAGTAGCACAGCTGACTACATATTATGTGTTCTGCTGTTATAGTATAACTAGACCACCGTGTTGGAAATCGACGACACTGTCTGTAGTACACGTCAGCTACTCGCCGTCACTGCCCGACATTTTCCACCAAAGGTCTTCTACCACTAGAAGGGGGAAGCTGGTCTGTTATATTAAGTGGTAGCGTAAGGTGACATAAATGAGCAGATTAAATCTGTCTTTATTGAGCACAGAATAAATACAACTGCGACCCGAGAGATATGTAAGAGTGATACCACCTCCCTTATAACTAAATGACTTCTGACGCTGTACGCTCACTGTCCCGAGTTGGGCGCGGTGCTGAGGTCTGCTAAAAGTGAGGTGCCAAGCATTTACATATACTCTGGGCTTATGCAAAAAGTAGAGATAAATGACAACTCTACTAGCACATTATACACCTCTATAGAATGGTATTAAGTATATTCACATATACCAATATAATAAATGGTTCCCCAGGACTTTACACTTACACACAATTCAGATATCTTTTCACTTCTCCTAACCTTCATTTTATAATTGAAACAGGGTGGCACTTGTGGTCTGCCATCCACCTTCTTCCCTATACCACAGCTAACAGCGAAATGATATTTGGTTGTTCATCATTCACACTTCAGTACACACTGTTACTAATGACTAAACAGCTTTAAAAATTATTATGTAAAATGTGTGATACTACAACTCTTATGGAAAAAGATGTAGACACCAGAACATTAATCGGCAAAAAACTATTTAAGCTGAGCGTACCATGTGACCCAAACCTTTGACCTTTTGTTCCAAAAAACAGTATATCAACCCCTTAGCAGATCTTCAACCCTTTCACCGAGTTTGATCTATATCAGATCAAGACCAGTTTAGCTATTTTCACAAGTAGGGACACGGGTCGAGCTTTGACCATGCCTTGTGACCTTGACCTTTGGGTGATTATTTTCATTTTCGACTCTCTTTGTTCTTGCCTCGTCCCCTGCTCTTTCACCAAGTTTGTTCCGTTTTGGATGAAAACTTCATGAGGTAATTTGGCTTGGTCAGATTTTGAGATAGACCTGTGAATCTCATCACTGGTTTCTTGATCTTAAAACCAATAGATCATCCCCTTACAATCCTTTTACTCCTTCACCAATTTTAGTTAAAAAGAGATTAAAAGTGTTTGAGCTACTTTGTTCACACACACACACACACACACACACACACACACACACACACACACACTTGGAGCAAAAATCACATCCGCTCTCGGTTCGTGGGAGTAAGTGTAATAAGTAACTGGATTAATTTACTGAAATAAGACTTACAGAGCATTATTTCAGAATTACTTTCCTGTGTTACTGAAGGTAAACTCTTTCCCTAGGAGAGGCTGGCCTCCCCTATGATGAATAAAGGGCAAAGACAAATGTGGTTAATATCTTGAATCCAGTGACTGTAATGTTACCTTTTCCATGATGCATTTGGACAAGTTTGTTAACTTTTGATAAACCATTTGCAGTGACAGGGTTAGGAATAGTCTCCATTAACCTCTTCACAGCTTGAATTATCACCTCATTTTGAACATATTGTCAGAAGATGGCAAAAAAATGTCCTCGAATTGAAGGTATTAATAAAGATTTTCTAGCTCCTTTATTACAATAGGTGTTTTCAGTACGAGAAGTGTCCCCTAAGATTAATAAAACCGTGAATAAAATACAACTTACGTCATAACACTAAAGGGTTAAGAGACGAGAGAGTAAAAACAATATTTTGGCGAACTATACGTGCATTCAATCTCCAAAATACTTCCTCTCTCTCTCTCTCTCTCTCTCTCTCTCTCTCTCTCTCTCACACACACACACACACACACACACACACACTCGCATTTAATCATTTAACTGTCTCCGCAAACTTCCACACGTATGTAAATGACGGACGTGCCGATGAAGATTTGCTGTTGTCCTATTAACTGGTGCCGGTGTTGTGGTGCTGGTGTTGTGGGGTTGATGTTGTGGTGCTGATACTGTGGTGCTAGTATTGTGGTGCTGTTGTTGTGGTGCTGGTTGGTAAATACTGGTGTTGTGGTGCTCATGGTGTGTTATAGTGTTCCTGCTATGGTGTTGTTGCGCTGATGGTGTTTTGGTATTGGTGTTGTGATCCTGGTGTTGGCGTTGTGATGCTGGCAATGTGGTGCTAGTGTGGTGAATGCTGGTGTTGTGGTGCTGATGTGATGAATACTAGTGCTATAATTCCTGATCAATTTCCTCTCGGGTGGAAAGCAAATGAACTGTACCAAAACCAAAATTCATCATTCAGCATACTCTTCAGCGGTGTCCCACGGGAATCGTTCCTTTCTCCCTCGCTATTCAGTTTTCACCTTCATTACCTGCCAGTCCTTCCCCCTTCAGTACTAGCCATTAACGGTACTTTCCTATCCCGCCGACTTGGAAATGGCTACATAGTGCCACAAATCTCAGCAAGAAGCAGTCCAGCTCCAACTACACAAGAACTCAATAGAAAATTGGCTATGATTAGCGACGGATATCAACCGCAAATATCTTTATTAATCCGGCAGTGAACTCCCAGGGAGAGACTGTGACCATTCCAACCCAACTGAGTTCTACTGACCGGTTATGCAAAAGTCTTATCAGGTTTTGACGCAGTTTCAAGAAAATGTGAAAGGACTTATTACAGCAAATGGACAAACAAGATGAAGACTCAAAAGATAAGAATCCTCAGACTTACAGTATTAGACTACTCTTGCGTCTGTACCATCATCGAAGAAAGCTTTGGATTAATGCCTGTCGATTGCACTTGGTCATTAAGAGAGACAATTGATATTTTGCTATCTCGAACTTCCCCAAGAGAAACATCTACAGTAATCGATGTTACATCCAGACCCATATTTATACTGGTGGCAGAGCTGGAACAAAAGGAGAAGCAGGTTTTTGTCATGGCAGGTATAAAGTACAACGGTCTAATCTCTGACAGGGCCTTTATTGTGATAAGTCTGAATATTTCTGGTGCCCTAGCTTTCTCAGAGCATAGTAAAATTGTATGTCCATAGCTGAAATACACGTAAAATACATATAAGGTATATCGCAGCCAAGGGGTTAATAGATATCTGATTGTGTTCATTTTTATACCACAACTTGCTTTTCTACAAACAGATACACCCGTCAAAATTAAGCCTCTATCCCACATCGATTCCACTGTTACGCAAAACTAACAATCCCTTGGGTGTTAAAACTTGGAAAATCCTACACAGGCCTGAAAAACGAAATTCATATACAAAAATGGAACTCCAAAGAAAAAAAAAATGGTGAAACAAAAGCGTGGAGTAAGCCTGGAACAAACAGGCTACAGAGAGGGGCCGGGACAGGATCACAGCACCCACGAGGACGGGATCAGCCTCGAATTCTCGCTGGCACACCAACACCATCACAAACACCAACACAAACACCATTACAGACACCAGCACAAACACTAACATCGACACCAACATCATTACAGACACCAGCACCAACATCATTACAGATACCAACACGAACACCAACACAAATAGTACCAACTGCACCAGCACTAACACAAACCAATACAAACACAAAGACTATCACAAATATCAAGGACAACACAAACACAATCAAAAAAGCCAAAAACAAACAATGGCACAAGCAGCAGCACCATCACCAACACCACAGACATCACCACACAACTATGACCAATATCACACACTATCACATGTCACTATACACCAGCACTAGAATACCATTGCCACCATCATTCACCACCACTAACACATACCACCTTACATTATCACCACCTATTGATATGGCACCATCACTCCCGTCATCACACACCACCATCACTAACAAACACCACCATACATCATCATCACTTACAGCTATGGCATCATCACTCCACAGTCATCATACAACATCACCACCAAGAAAATTACACACCAACGCCAATGCACATCATCACTACTACTACTACTGCCACACACTACCACCACAATCGCAGGTAATCAGTAACACATACCATATATACCACTATCATTGTCACCATCAGTACTTAAAATTTACACCACCACCACACACCACCATCACATACCACCACCACTATCATCATTAAACACCACTACCACTATTATCACTACAGCCAGCCACCACCAGCACGATTACACACCACCATCACCATCCTCATACACTACCATCACTCAACATCAGTACTCACCATCGCCTCCACAAACCACCACCGTAATAACATTTCACCAATACCATTTGGTGAGTGGTGAGGGCGTCCATCATCCACTCACTTGATGGAGTGCTGCATATTTCTTCCTTCATGTCTATCATTCCTTTTCTATGTGTGTTCTCCTCTCTTCCTATATCTCCCATTCTTCCTGTCAATGTTTATTATTATTCTTTCCACTTCAGGTGGCCGTACACTCAAATACTTGATCAGGAGTGATGTATCTTGGTTTCAGGCTTCTTTTGGTACATTTTTTTCCAGCAGTAGCGCCCTTTATGTTATCTTTTTTTTTTGTTCCTTTGCTCATCTGCGCAGCAAAAACTATTGAATCGATTGTTTTGCAAATGTTCCAGAATGTAGTGGTCAACAGATACTAGTACACCTGGGCATTGATACTGAGACCCAATAAAACTTTTTGAGATACTGTGGAAATTAAAAATGGCTGCCTTACGACTGAAAGTGTTAAATCGGAAAGTATTTGGCCGATTTTGACCAACCTCGGTGGAAATGTTGTGGATCATGAATGAACATGATTTGCATAGTATGCATGACCTTGACCTTGATCTCAAGGTCACAGATTAAAATCCGTAAAAATTTTCGAGTCATACCAAAAAATCCTTTAATAATAGGTATACAATGATAACAGAAGCATTTTCAGAATCCTAAGAATGTCTACTTTTTAAGATTTCATAAGAGTAATTGACAAATTATTTTTCGACGCTTTTTGACGGTTTTTGGACCTCACTTTATAGATCTTAGTTAGACCAAAAATCATGCCACTTATCTCTGCACATTCAGTTTTTGATGTATTTTTGATAATGCACCATATACCACAACCACTCTTAATACTGCGAATATTTCAAAGACTGTATTCCATACCGGATGTACTAGTGTGCAATTTTTTTTTGTCATTCTAATCGGGAATGTGGAATTATCATCTGGAATGTGGAGTTCTTTAAATATTTGCTTTAGCAGTTTCAGAATTCTTGTTATAATAATAATAATAATAATAATAATAATAATAATAATAATAATAATAATAATAATAATAATAAGAAGAAGAACAACAACAACAACAACAAAAACAACAACAATGATAATAATAATAATAATAATAATTATTATTATTATTATTATTATTATTATTATTATTATTTTTATTATTACTATTATTATTATTATTATTTTTATTATTATTATTATTATTATTATTATTATTATTATCTCATTTCCACCTAAGGATGGTGTAAGGTATGGTTCAGAAACAAAGAAAGAAACAATACGGAAGTAACTGAACTATCAACAGAACGCCTTGTCAAATCGGCCACATAATCATTCACATATTATTCTAGCCCCCGGAATCCTAGGTCTATCCCACAAGCCTAACCCTCAGCAAGTTTTTTTATACACGCGCTAGCGGAACAAGAGCCAGTGTTTTATTTTCAGCAGTGCGCGCGCGTTTGTGTGTGTGTGTGTGTGTGTGTGTGTGTGTGTGTGTGTGTGTGTGTGTGTGTGTGTGTGTGTGTGAAAATATAACTCAAACCGTTTTTATCAAATTGTAACGAAATTTGGTGGAAGGGTTGAGGGGTAGCCCATAAGGAAAGCTATTGTTTCTGAAAAAGATAGGTCAAAGGTCAAATGTCAAGGTAACACAACTAGTCAAACGCAAACCAAGCAAACACAACTGAAGCAGTTTTTTTCCTAATTATACAAAACTTGATGGAATAGTTAAGAATACCGCGAAAATGAAATGTTTCAGTTTTGTGAACAGTCAAAGGTCAGGTCTCAAGACAAGGTCAGAGTTCGACGTATGTGTTTGCCTATTCAGAACATAGACAAGTTTGATCCAATTTTAGCCAAATTTGGCGGGAAAATTGAGGTTCAGCCTGGGAGAAAACCAGTTGGCTTTGACAACAATGGATCAAAGGCCAAGGTCAATTGAAAAAGTCAGCTTCACCAGATTATACCCAGTTAAGACCAAACTCTGTGGGACAGCTGAGTTTTCGATTAAATTTTATTGACTTTCAGAACAATTAGTCAAAGGCCAAGGTCACAAAGAAAGGTCAAAACCAAGATCACAGGGCAAGGCCAATTAAAATAGTTCTGATCTGATTGGAAGCAAACATGGGAAAGGGTTAAGGGTCAGGTAAGAACGACGGGATTCGGTTTTGAGCTCAATCAGCAAAAGGTCAAGGTCACAAGTAAGGTATAAGTCTGATCCATGTGTCCGTGTGTGAACAAAATAATTTAAACAGTATTGATCAAATATGGTGGATGAGTTGAGGATCACTCATGACATTGACTACTTACAGCTACTTATTTGAACAATACGTCAAGTTTACATGGCTAGGTGAGCTTAAGCAGTCTTTATCCAAGGTAAACAACAGTTTGTGGAAGGTTATAACAGGGATAAGGAGAATAATACCTCTAAAAGCTAAGCTCACAGGGAAAGATCAAAAGTCAAGGTTACTGGGTGATGTCAACTCAAACAATTTTGATCTAATTTGAACCAAACATGTTGGAAAGGTTAAGGGTTGGGCAAGGATGAAGTAGTTCAATTTTGAGGATACTCTGTCAAAGGTCAAGGGCACAAGGACGGGCAAATATTCGATCCTTAGTCCATTTGGTGGGAGCGGGTGTTGCGCTGAGTGCTCTCCTTTTTTTTTTTTTTTTTTTTTAATTCTTTATAGATACGGAAAATTGGACCGAAATACTCAATCTGGCAGTCACGAAAGATTATAACAAATACAATACACCATTACTCATACCCAAGACCTTATTAACGACATTAATTTACGGTGTGTCTCCTCAGGATAAAACTGTGACACTAGCATGGTGGAATTTAAAAAAAGAAAAAATCATCTTGGTAAAGTAAACGATTTCATGGTGGCAGTTTCCAGCACTGAGGGCCGAGAATTTCTCCCCTCAAAGTAGAAAAGAAAAATATATGGCACTAATAAGGATACTTGCCACAATATCAATTAATAATAAAAAAAAAAAAAAATCGTCACCAGCGCCACTATCAATCGTTCCAACAGTTACAACAAAAGGTACAGCCACACCACAACAAGAGCATCAAGTACAATCTCATTATCACCAGCATCAGTACCACCACCACCATCACTACAACAACAGCATCAAAAACAGCACCACCACTGCCACCACCACCAACTTAGCAACAACAAGAGCAACAGCAACTCCACTACTATCACCACCATAACAGCAACACACAAACAGCAACAGTGGCGCTTCCAACACACAACAACAACAATAACAACAACAACGACAGCATCACCTCTACTGCCACCAGAACCAAAGTAATACATTAACAGCACCACCACTACCATCGCCACCACAACCACAACAACAAAGACAACAGCAAAAACTGCGTCTCTACCACAACAACACAGAACCGCAACATTCAAACACACACCACAGCACTGCGACCACTCACCACCATTTCATCAATATTGGAGGTAAATAAATAAAAGCATAAATAAATAAACATCGGGCCACGAGTAAAACTAATGACCACAACAGCTGCACATCCATCACCACCACTATTTACCATACACAAAAAAACACCTAAAAAGAAAACTAAAAACAAAATCGAGAGCCTCAGTTCGCGACATGACTCTACATTTATCAGTAACAACGCAGCTTTAGAAACCACTATTAAGAACACCTTCCTATAACTACAGCTACAAAACAACCCTACAGCAACGAGAAATAACACAGTCCTACAACTACAACTAACACAGACCCCTGCAAATATAACACAATAACGCGACCCTACGTCTAACAACACATCTTTAAAACAACATAACACAAAACCCTAAAGCTACAACTATAGGCAAAAACTACAATACAACCTTGTAGCTACAACAACAGAACCCCTTTTACCCTGAAACTACAGCACAACTCCAAAGCTATAGCAGAACACTACATATACAACATAGCCAAGCAACTACTACACAGTCCTACAGTTACATCTCAGAACTACGACTCCATCACCACTACAGTACTGCCCTATTACAAAAGCACAACTCTTCTACTACATCATCAGCATCGTTTTCTTCGTGAACAAACACTACTGGGTAAAGGCTTCTTCCATCTTTTTTTTTTTTTTCTTTTTTCCCATTCCAGTGCCTGCGTGAGGAGGGGGACAAGGTGCACCCTTTATCTGGAGGATGATGCTTAGTTGGAAGATAGAGGTTTAAAAAAAATAGAGTTGCTTGGCAACCAGGTGGGTCCAGTTCCTGAGAACGACTTTAGGGCTAACTGTGGCATTCTAGCGGAAATATTATCATGACTAACTATGGTATTATTTGCATTTTGCTGTCAGCCTCTAGGTTTCATGGAGTCTCCTGATATGAGGTGGGGTGGTACAGATATGCTGTCATTTCATGTCCAAGTTTGACCTATTAATTGTTAGCTTGTTCCATCCAACCATAGTATATCTTTGTTAGTCTGTTCCATTCAACCACAGTATTATTTTTGAGCCCCATCTTGTTCTCTGTCTGCCGTTTCCTCTCACTCTATCTGTGGATTGCAGCTCACTTAGCCTAACCTAGTTGCCCGTTTGTAAGGAGTGACATGCTCTCACCCGCTACTGCTTTTTTATTGTCGTGCTTATGGCCTCTATTTTCGTCTGCTCTATTTCCCAGGAACTTCCCCTTTGCCAAATCCTCCCAGAGCCTAGAAGAGTTTTTGTCACTGAATTACTATGTTACTGAGTGACAGACTCACTACATTACTGAGGGGTCAATTTTTCTTACATCAGTCAGCCTGACAACCAGCACCCTATGCCAGCTTATGGTGTTGTACTGCTTGGTTCGTTCTGTCATGGGGTTAGGTAAAGTTTTGGAATTTTGAGAATCTGGTGCTTAGTCTTTGGGAGTGTGTTGAGGAAGTTGAAGTCTGATGGATTAATATAAATGGGGGTCGATGTCCTTCAGTTTTCCTCTAGGACACTTAGTTCTCCATATATTATTCTTTTCCCCCTAGAATTCTAGGGCACTAAGTTCTCCATATATTATTCTTTTCCCCCTAGAATTCCAGGCAACTCAGTTCCCTCCCGCGAGCCTGGTAACTGGTAAGCAGTGCCTTTCTGCGTGCACTTAAGGCTTGCCATGTGTCGCCTGACTATTCCATTCATTTAGTCGTGCTTTTCTGAGATTCCGGCAGACGCGGTCACTGAACACGCTAACTGTCTGGCCATTTGACATCTAACATAATTCTTTTTCATTCCACTCCAAGCACTTCTAATTTTAAGACTCCACGTTTCCGATTGGCTACCTAAGTTAGAACAGGGAGGACACACTGAAACAGATAAAACACAGTCCTACAGCTACAACATGACCCTACAACAGCAAGACCATATAGTTACATCACACCCTTACAAGTACAACTACAGCACAATTCTACAACACCAATAACAATCCTAGCACTAAAACACAATCCCTTCACAACACTCCCTACGATTACAACTTAATAACTCTATTAAATTATAATCCAGCACCTACAGATACAACAAAACTCAACCGTATCACACCTACAACCCAATCCAACAATTACAACACAGGCAAAGAAGAACTACTAATACAATACAACACTACGACTAAAACACAGCCCTTCAGCTACAACACAGTCCTACTGTACAACTACGGCCACAACACAAGCTTACTACTACAGCACAACCCAGACAACTGCAACACAACCTGCACTACAACTACGACTAACAACATAACCCCACAAGAGCACGAGCCTATAAATACAACTGACAACACGACTATCAACTACGATAACAACCCAACACCTACAACAGAATACACAATTACCACAAGGTATAGGTATTGCCATTCATTATCAGCGTCACAATAGCGGCAAACACAACCAAAGTCTCCACACACACTCAGCATTGTCAATATTTATCAGTGAAGAGAAATGGAAAACAAAGGCAACAGCTTCACAACCCGAGACCTTATAAAGCACACGTAGAATCGCAATCAAAAGTTCCCCAACATTTCACCGGCTGTGGCGATGGAGGGTGTTACATGAAATATTTTAATGTGCTAGCAACATGCAGCACACAACGAATGAAGCACAAGTAAGGATACGTTCGGCTGTTAGTGGAAGAATGAGGAATATGGAAAACGGCACAAAGGGGATTGAAGGTGGGCTTTTGTTTGTGATAGTACTGTGATCAATAGCACAAGTGTGACACGACAAAATACCGAGGTCTTTCACTCAAGCACATCTCCAAAAGTACTCACGATAACAAAAGATAGCAACCAAAACCACAACAGCAGTACAGCACAAAATGCTACAAATACAGGCTGCCGCAGAGCCTAAAGAAGCACAGTTGTAATATTTTCAGCAATACAAAGGCATAGCACTTAACTAAGGCGCTCCACACACACGCACACACACACACACACACACACACACACACACACACACACACACACACACACACACACACACACTGAACATAGCCAATATTGACAACAGAAAAAAAAGGAAAACATAATTAACAGCGATAGAAAAACAAACAGCGTAACAACTATAGGCTATTGATGCACAGCACAACAGGTCTGTTACACAAGAACATCCCATCTACATTAAATTTTTATGATTAAAAAAAAAAGGAAATAAAGAAAGAAGAAAAGGAAAAGCAACAACTTCAAGAAATTACAACTATGACTAACTACACACCCACAGCGAAGCACAGGTACACCATTACGAGCACCACAACAACGTCACAACACATCACAATAGTCCTTGACACAGATACATCCCTGCCAAAATTTCCGATTGAGAAAAATGGTATACAAAAGCAACAGCATCGCAAACCTACAGCTACCGGTTACAACGCAGCTCTCAAGATGCACAACCACAGTCAAGGGAAGAAAATCGCCTTACATTTCACCTCTTCTGCTGCTCGCTTTCCTATGTTGGCTAATATACCTAAGCAATGCTTGTTTTGTTCTTCCTTCCTTAAATGATGTTCTTTGATATGCTGTGCCAGGAGGACAGTGATGGCAGTGGAATAGCAGGCGATTTTTTGTCCCCGACTGTGCCATTATAAGCACCACAACACGTCACTACGGCCTGCACACAAACACATTCCTCACCACCGCCCCGACAGTAACCAGAGGGACGGCCATTAGGGTGAAGAACGATTCTTTTTCTTAGCTTATTCTTGCCGCTTCCTGGTGAGCGTACTCAGTTTAGGGGAAGTTTTTCGCACTGGAAGGGTTTAATATTTTCTTCACTGACCACTTCACTTCTAGATGTTCGTCCACGGCTAAACCATAACGTCTGGTTGCAGCTTGAACAATACTGAAATAACCTCTACTGGTTGAAAGGGCTACCAGTAAGAGGCCGTGGTTCCTCCCTCCATCAACCTCTATCCTTAGAAGTATTGTAGGGATCGATGCACTAACTCATTCAACCTAAGATCATTCATAGTGGAAAATCTTCATGGAATCTGTTTCTCGCCATTTCACTTAAGACCTCCAAAAATTTAATGAAATCGAGCATGGGTACTAAGTATGAAAATCAGGGCACATTCTCGCAATGAATAGGTTACCCCTTGAAACCGGTGACGCCCTTGTTATTGTTGACTTTGCTCTCTCCAGACTTTTATTTTTGGCTTGGGAGAGACTTTTTGAACGAGAGGGATTAGAAACAGCCCTCATGAATCCCACTACTACCATGAGGCTCTTCAAAAGTCTGGTGGAAAGTGAAGTAGAAAATGAACTCTTAATTCTTTGCGAGAAAGCCGTTTACTGGGGTAGATTGTTAGGGAAAAAAAAAAAAAATGGTTCGTATTTCGTAGCCATGTTGTTAAGGGCTTAGAATCTTCCACTAAATTTCTTTCTGCACCATCACCACAACTATCACAGTCAAAGAACCAAACACATTTCAGCACAGCCAACATTGCTTCAACACACTCATCAAAATAAAAAGCAACGCAATACTCAGTTTATCCTCAACACACATTCGCAACACAAAGGTCACTATATCGTCACCACAAGCAACACAATCACAACATAACCAATACAGTCAAAATACTAACACATCCCAAGCACAGACAACCCACCAAACACATGAATACAACAATATATAATGCTCAGTCACCACACACACACACACACACACACACACACACACACACACACACACACACTGAAAACTCTAACATTCGCCAAATCACGATAACCAACACACCTGCAACACACTCAACTCACCCCCCCCCTCTCTCTCTCTCATCCACACGGGCGGCCAGAACAGTGCACAAACCCATAACTGTGAGCCTTCCTCCCTTTGATGTCTTTCATGCACCGCGCACTTCACTCATATTTGTCCCTGGTGGTTCCTTCTCTTTGGGGTGCAGGGGGAGAGAGGGGGGAGAGAGAGGGGGAGAGGGGAGAGGGGAAAATGAGGAGACGATGAGGGACACGGGAAAGAGGAGGAAAAGATGATGAAAGGGAAAGTATGAGAAATGAAAGTACAGAGAGAGGATGAGAGAGAGGAGAAGAGGAGTAGAGGATGAGGAAGAGAAAACATGGGGAGAGGAAGGGAGGATGATGGTAGAAAGAGGAAGGGGAAACAGGGCGAGAGGATGGGGAAGGGAAACAGTAGGACCGAAGAAGCTGCAAAGGAAGAGGAGTGGCGAGGATGGAAAGGGGAAAGCAGAGAATAAGTGAAAGAAGGGGAAAGTGGGAGCGTGGAGGATGGTGGGAAGGAGGGAGAAGGAGTAGGGAGGAAAAAGAGAGAGAAGAGGAGCGGGACAAAAGGGAGGGAAATGGAGGGAGAGGGGGAAAAGGGGGAAAATAATAATAATAATAATAATAATAATAAAAATAATAATAATAATAAGAAAGAGAGAGAGAGAGAGAGAGAGAGAGAGAGAGAGAGAGAGAGAGAGAGAGAGAGAAAGAGAGGAGAGAGATGGGATGGGGAAGGGAAAGGGCTAGGTGATGAAGATGGGGTGTAATGGAAGAAGAGAGAGGTAAGGTAGGTGAATGAAAGGACTGAGAAAGAGAAAAAGGAGAATATAGACAAGGAAGGAGTGACTATGGTGAGACCTGTGGCGGTAGGCGAAAGAGGAATAGGAAAAAGAAGGCAAAGAGGGAAGAGAAGAGATGAAGGGAATGGAACAAGGTTATGACAAGAGAGTGAAAGAGGCAAGAGACGGAGGGAAGGGAAGGTGAAGGTGAAGGGATGATGGGAAAAGGAAGGGAATGGGAGGGAGGGAGACTGAGATAAGGGTGAATGGAGGTGAAGACAGAGGTGGAAGATGGAAGAGAAAGGAATAGGTATGTGAAAGTAAAGATGCAGAATGATGAAACGGAAAATGAAGACTAAGAGAGGGAAAACAGAATAAAGAATGCAGGGATGGGTGAGGTACAAGGAAGAAGCAAAAGACAGAACTGATATTATTTTTTTTTATAGTTCTCTTATGCTTGGAGCGGCTCATGTATTCTGTTCTAGCTGACATTTTATGCAGCTGAGAGTGAGTCTTAAGTGCCTGGGAATGTTAATACTGCCTTGACTGATTCTCATGGTCGCGTCTTCTCTAGTATTTTATTCCAAGTAACGTGATAAGATCCTAAGTTAAAGGTGCGCCACAAAAACCTCAGAGAGTCAGTGCTGTCAATACTAACCCTCTCATGGTCGGGGGAACTCTAAAAAAATATTCCAGTTAACGCCAAATGTTATTATTCAACAAACACACACACACACACACACACACACACACACACACACACACACACACACACACAGATAGAAATAGAGAGAGAGAGAGAGAGACAGACAGACAGACAGACAGACAGACAGACAGAGACAGAGAGACAGAGACAGACAGACAGAGAGAATCGTAGGTGTCAAAGAGATATCATGAAACAAGTAAGAAGTGTTGAAAGCTGCGAAAATGGAAAAAAAAGTAATTCACTTCTTTTTACCACCAGACAATTCTAGTTGATTTAGGAGAAATTTTCGAGCTAGAGGGGTTAGATACAGCCTTCACCCCTTCACTAACACACATCCTAAAGATCATTAAAGATGTGCGATAATACCTTGATTAAATTTAAGAAAGCCGCGATCGTAGTAAAGGGAGAAAGCTAGTTCATGAAAGCTTAGAAAACGGTGAGTGGAATACAGGACTAAAATACGAAGGAGAGAAAGAGCGATGAATTTCTTCCACCTTAAATTGGCTGAGATTTTCGTCGTTTTGCATCTTGTTTCCCATATCTAGATGACAAAACACGAAAATAATAAGACCATACGTCCTTTCCATAGCACTGCTTCGTGACTAGGATCATATTTTACTCCTATTCTCTTGCTATAGCTCAGAAATGATGATGGAAAACTGGTTATATTAGGACAAGTTAAAGCCGACAGAGTATAATGAAATATGAGGGGGCGAACGGATGGAATGTAACAAGGTATGAAATTATGGCAATGCAAGAGCCAGGAAGTGTAGGAACGAGGTAGGGGAGAACATGAAAGGGAAGAGAGGGAGTGCAGAGTGGGAAAAAAGGGAGGGAGAGAAGAGGGAGTGGTCAGGCACACAGGGAAGAAAGCAGGACCTGGGAGAAAGAGAGAGAGAGAGAGAGAGAGAGAGGAAGGGATAAAGCATGGAGGCAAAAAGGATGAACTAGTGTTTAGAAATTATGAGTTAAATGGAGGGAATGTGGAAAGATGGAGGGAAGGGAATGACAAGAAGAAAATGTTGGTGGGTAATGGAAAGGGATATATTTTTATTTTTGAGGGATGGAAGGAAGAGAATGTTGTTGTGTAAAGGGAAGGGGATGTTGGTGGGTAAAAGGAAGGGGATGCTGGTGGGTAAAGAAAAGGGGATGTTGATGGGTAAAGGGAAGGGGATGTTGATAGGTAAAGGGAAGAGGATATTGGTGGGTAAAGGGAAGGGGATGTTGGTGGGTAAAGGGAAGGGGATGTTGATAGGTAAAGGGAAGGGGATGTTGGTGGGTAAAGGGAAGGGGATGTTGATAGGTAAAGGGAAGGGGATGTTGGTGGGTAAAGGGAAGGGGATGTTGATGGGTATAGGGAAGGGGATATTGATGGGTATAGGGAAGGGGATGTTGACGAATAAAGAAAAGATGTTAGTGGGTAAAGGGAGAGGGATGTTGATGCGTAAGGGAAGGGGAGGGAAGGAGGCGAAGCGCGGTGGGAAATAAATGGAAGTTAAGGAAAAAGATAAAAATATGGACAAAGGGAAGGAAGTGAGGGGAGATTAAAGGAAGGGAAGAGGTGGGGAGTAAGATGAAGAGAAGGGAAAGGGAGACAGATACAAGGCATGGATGGTGAGGGGGTGGGAGAAGAAGGGAAGGGAAGGGAAGGGAAGGGAGGGGAAGGGAGGGGAAGGGAAGGGAAGGGAGGGGAAAGGAAAGAAAAGAAAAAGCAATAAAAGAAGGAAAGCGAGAGACAGGAAATGAAAGGAAGGAAATAAAGACACGAAGATGGGAGGGACGGAAGATTAGGGGAAGGGAAGAGATGAGGTGTGAGATGAAGGGAAAAGAAAGGAAGGCGAAGGGGGACAGATCAAGGGAATGGAAAGGAAGGGAGGGGAGGAGACATGGGAGGACGAAAAATGAAGTGGAGAGGGAAAATGGAGGGAAAGAAAGGGCAAGAAGGAGGAGGTAAAGGAAAGCAAGATAAAGGAAGGAAATAACGAGGGTAGGAAAGGGGCAGATAATTAAAGAAACAGAAGGAGACGGGGAGGAAGATGAAGGAAGGGAAGTGGAAGGAGGAGAGATAAATGGAGTGGAAAGTGGCGACAGAATAATTTTATGAAAGGAGAGAGAGAGAGAGAGAGAGAGAGAGAGAGAGAGAGAGAAAGGAAGAGAAAGGTGGGGGATGAGAGGAAGGGAAGTAGGTGGTAGGATGAGGTGAAAGGATGGGAAGAAAAGGAGATAAAGGAGGGGGAACAACAAACTGGGGAGGAAAAATGAAGGAAAGATGTGGGTGGGAGTTAAAAGGAAAGAAAGAAAAGAGAGGCAGGGTAAGAAAGGGAAAGAGAAGGAGATAAAGACGAGGAGACAGAGGGCAGGAGGCGAAGGGAAAAGGGAGGTGAAGAGAAGGAAAGGAAAGAAGACGGACGAATGCATGAAGAACAGGGAGGGAGAAAAAGGAATGGGAAGGAAGGATGTGGAAAAAGACTACGAAGGAAGGGAGTGGATGTGAGTTTAAGGAAAAAGGGTCGAGGATTAAGGGAAGGGGAAGGGGCGATAGATGAAACGAAGGGGAAGGGGCGATAGATTCAACGAAGGAGAGAGAGGGCGATAGACGAAGCTTAGGAAAGAGATGGGTCGGGAGATGAAGGGAAGGAGGTGGAGTGTGATAGGATTGTGGAGCGCTATGGAGAGGAAAGGGAAAGCTCAAAGGGCCTATACAGTGGGGAAGACGCGGAGAGAAAAATGGAGAGAGAGAGAGAGAGAGAGAGAGAGGAGGGGGGGCAATGTATAGTAGGGATGAGGAGGGGAGCAAAAGGACAGGGAGGAAGGAAAGGGAAAGGGAGAGAAAGGAGGAGAGTAAAGAAAACGAATGGAGAGATGGAGAAATGAGAGAGAGACAGAGGGAGGGGGGAGAGGACAGAGTGAGACAGTGAGAAGCATCGGGAAAGAAAGGGGAAAGAGAGAGAGATGGAGAAGAAAAGAAGCATGAAGAGAGGAGGAAAAAGGAGAAGGGAGGGAGGGAGAGAAAAATGGAGGGGAGAGGGGGGAGAGAGAGGCGTCAAAAGGGAGAGTTTAGGAACGTGAATGGAGGAGGGTGGAGAGGGGACGAGAGAGAATGGCATCTCTCTCTCTCTCTCTCTCTCTCTCTCTTTCACATATCACAGAAGGGCGCCGGGAGACATGTAACAAATCGCGACACACAAAAAATAACATCATCCCATAAAAGAACCCGTCAGAGGCTCACAAACAAACAATTATAGAGAGAGAGAGAGAGAGAGAGAGAGAGAGAGAGAGAGAACAATTTGATGTATGGAAGATTTTTCATGTCAATATTTTTAGGCTCCTGCTCTTCAATCTTTTACTAAATAATAGCATCTAGCAGCGGAAACAAGATAGTAGAGTTATCGCCATCCTGAAAGGGTTAATGGTACCAATATTAACACTCAGGCTCCTACGACTCACTCTCAGCAGAATAAGGCACTTGTTGGAATAGGATACGGAGAAGAAACGATCACGTGGGAAAGCGTCAATTTTTTTACTGCTATTTCTGAAGTACGTGGCGAAAATGGAACGTGCCTGCCCTCTCTCTGGCGTCGTTGCATGCACTAATGTAGGATGCAGTCTGTTCAATATTCAACAACTGCTCATAATCACGTTATTGGCCAAGCGACTGAGAAAACTTCTGAATATAAGAAACATGTGCAAACGGTACGAATTGTTTACGAGGATACAGTTAATTCGGTTCATACAGGTACAGTGATGAAAGCAATCCATGGACGAGGTGTAAAAGATAGTTGTGTTAAAGTATCAGAAGGTATCTCTACTGATTGTGCCACTATCATAAAATTAAAAGAATAGCCAGAAAGTATCAGTAAAGAGAAGTGTTAGACAAGGAAATAGTCACTAAAGTCATTTACTAAATGCCTTGAGGATGTTTTCAGAAATTTAGATTGGGATGATAAGGGAATTAATATTACAGGTAAGCGATTGAACAATCTGTGATTCCCTGACTATATCTATCCATTGTATCTATCTCACTTGCGAAACAAGAGCTAGTGTTATGTTTTCATCGGCGAGCCTGTGCGTGTGTTTGCCTATTTGTGTGTGTGTGTGTGTGTGTGTGTTAACAAAATAATTTAGGTAGTGTTATTGTGGATGAGCTGAGGGACATCCTGTGAGTTCGACCTAACATACTTAACCAGATGAATATTTATCCTGTTTAGACCAAACCCTTGGAAGGACTGAGGGTAATGAAAGGATGAAGTTATTCAGTTTTGACGACAATTAGTCAAGTATTAAGGTAACAGGGCAAGGTCAGTGTTCGGTGTGTGTGTGTGTGTGTGTGTGTGTGTGTGTGTGTGTGTGTGTGTGTGTGTGTGTGTGTTTTGACATAATAACCCAGTTTTGATCTGATTCTAACTAAACTTGGTGAAAGGATTAAGAATGAGCCAAGAAGTAAACCCATTGTCCTTCTTGGAACAATTGGTCTAAGGTCAAGGTCAACTTGAAAAGTTTTTATTCGACTTTGAGCAAACTTTGTGGAATGACTGAGGAAACGACAAAAATAATAGGATCTGGTTTTGAGAATAATCGGTCAGTAGTCTAGGTCGTAGAAAAAGGTCAAACGCCAGTGTCATAGGACAGGGTCAGTGTAAATAGGAGTGACATGATCTGAACCAAACTGGGTGGTGTGGTTAAGAGTCGGGCAAGAACAAAAGGGTATCAGTTTTGAGGAATATCAGTCAAAGGTTAAGACCACAGGGCAAGGTCAAAGTTCGATCCAAGTAGCTATGTGTGAACAGTTAACTAAAACCCTTATCTAATTTGCATTACTCGTAGTGGATGTGTTGAGGATCACCCTAGAGGTGTAGCTATTGTTTAGAGAAAAACAAGTCAAAGGTCAAGTCTCATGGAAAGGTCAACTTAAACAGTTTTTATCCGATGTAGACTAAACTTTGTGGAAGGGTTCAGGTTAAAACAGGGATAAAGAAAATCAGGTTCAAGAACAATCAATCAATGGTGAAGGTTACAGGGAATGGTTAAATGTAAAGGGCATTGGGCAAAGTCATCTGAAACAGCTTTAATATGATTTGAATCAATTTTCATGGATGGATGAGGGATCAGGTAAGAATGGAGTAATTATGTTTTGAGAATAATCGGTCAAAGGTTAAGGTCATAGGGCAAAGTCAAATATGCAGCCCTTAAACTCTCTCTCTCTCTCTCTCTCTAGTGAACAGGGCAGGAACTACAAAAAATGACAGTCGATCCGAACAGGTAGAGTCTGAGAGTAGCTTAAAAATGAATGTTGAAAAGACGAACATAATATTCACAGACATATTCAAACCCTTCAGATTATAAATAAATGAACAAAAATAACAGACACGTTCAGACCCATCTAGTAAAAAAAGGAAGACTGAGGAATTAGATTATATTGAGAAATACATATACCTACTATAAACAGTTCAGGCAGTCCCAGGCCACGACAATGAAAGCAAGGGAAGAATACGAAAGCTTTTGGTAAACTGCTGCGAGTAACTGTGTGAAAGATAAGCCATTACCACCACGTCAGAAAAGGTTGTATAATCAGTGTATCCCCCTTGTTTTACACTAGTGATCCAAAATGTGGAATCTAATCAGATACATGGAAGGTATACTTGAGATTGCTAAGAGAGGAATGGAATGTATTATGTTAGGGTCCACCATGGTAAGATAAAAACGAGGTTCCTTGGCGAGAGAACAGACGAAAGCAAAGGATATAATCACGTCAGTCAAAGAACATAAAGCGAATGTGGGAAAGTCACGTCCTTCACAGAAGAGATACGTAACAAATGTGTAATTAGAACTCTTTAACTGTCCTGTGAACAGTCACTAGTCTCCACCTACTGTTTCCTTCAATGACCTTGACCTCATTGGGGAGATTTGGGATTTTTTCTACCAGCGATAGCCCGTACCAGAACACATAACCTGGGCCATTCAGATTTCTTGTGCAGGTCGTATTGAAATCTCCAGTGGACACTTCCAACGTATCTTGTTCACAACATGCTAATGATATGACTCATTCTTACATGCCCTTCCACTGAGCGTAAAGGATTATAGATTTTTTTTTTTTTAATCAGCAATGGCCCATGCCATGACACATAACCTGGGCCTTTCAGATTCCTCGGGCAGTCTCCGGTTCTCCTGGAATCGTTGCGAGCTTCTAAGGCGGAAATAAAAATAATACCAGCGAAAACAATAGTCTCCATCTATGCAGTTGTTGGAGACTAACTAGGATAATGGAGTGCCAAGCCAGAAACGGAATGAGAGGAAGAGGCTGCCAGAGAACAAGGTGGCAAGACGAGAAACGGAGAATCGCTGGGATTAAATGAAGCAAGTTAGCAACCAATAGGTCAGAATTCAAAAATAAAGGTAGAGATCTTTGTCCTTTAGTGGACTGACTCAGGCTGATGATGATAATGATGCTGAAGTCCGTCGAGATGAAGGGGTCAGCCATCGCCTTAGTAATTTGTTTCTGTATGCTCAGTCCAGCCATTCTAGCGATTAACAGACGAATTTTCAGTTTACAAATGTCTTTTCGAACCGGAGCAGTCAGTTATAGTCATCAGTAACTCCATCACTAGAAGAGATTTCCCTTAGGATGAAATTTTTTTTTTGGAGGTGGTAAGAATGCACACACACACACACACACACACACACACACACACACACACACACACACACACACACACACACACACACACACACACACACACACACACACACACACACAATCACAAAGCTGGAGTTAAGACCTAAATCGTGGAAGGGAAAGGATGGCCCCTATTTTTGACTATACCTTTTGAAGCAGCAGACAAAAGCATATCGTACCTGGAATCACCTTATCACACCTGACTACCTTGTTATGTGGGATGCAGGCTACTGAAATCTTGTAAATAACTGGCATCACATAAACGACCATCCAGAATTAAGGGGCCTGTCTTCTCATGCCAGATTATAAATTCTTTTTCTTGGTACCTCACGACAAGTTAATTCCGCTGAGAGAGAGAGAGAGAGAGAGAGAGAGAGAGAGAGAGAGAGAGAGAGAGAGAGAGAGAGAGAGAGAGAGATCAGGATGTCAAGAGCTTATTGGACACCGTTTCCCACCCCGTCAATACTACAAGGCTAGCAAAATCGTCTGGTAGTAGCAAGAGAAGACATCAGTAAAGGAAAAAAAGAAGTCATCCGAATCAGGGGGTTATGCATAGGCTCCTAGTTTACCCTTGTCTCAGTGGATTGTAAAATTTTTAACAGTATTAGTGGGAAAGATGATGATAATGATGATGATAATGATGATGATGATGATGATGATGAAGATGGCTACGATGATGATTGTGATGACGATGATGATTGGGCTACGATGATGATGATGAAAATGACTACGATGATGATGATGATTATTTGGCTACGACGATGATGGTGATGATGATGATGATGATGATGATGATGGTGATGATGTGACAAATTTCCCGTGCTATGTACCCTGAGGCTTGGGGAAGGACAGAGTCGTTATATGAAGAAAAAGGAAGAAGTGCGAAACGAAAAGAAGAGGGGAGGAAGAAGGAGAAAGTGAAAAGAAGAAAAAAGTGAGAGGAGGAAGGAGGGAATAGGAAGAAAATATGAAGAAATTACGAAGGAGGAAAGAAAAGAAGTGAAAGATTAAAAGAAGGAAGGAAACGACAGGAGTTTACAAAAGAAGCAGCAAGGGGAGGAAGAGAGAGAAATAAGATAAGAGGAGAGATGTGGAAGAAGAGGAAAATATAAAAAGGAGGAGAAACACAAAAAAAAGAGAAAACACTGCAGAAGAAGAGAGTTCTAAGACGTAGAGGAAGAGGACGATATGAAGAAGAGCAAGACTGAGGAATTAGGAAGGAGTGAGGTAAGCTGTGAGCACATGGGGAAGATGATGAAAGAGAAAGGAATGAGTGGGGCGAAGAGGAGTGACCAAGAGGAAAGAAGATGAGGAAAGATGAGGGAAGAAGCAGAAGAAAGACGATGGGAAAGAAGAAGCGAGAAGTGCAATGTAGAAGTGGAGGAAAGAAAAGGAGGGAAGAAGAGGAAAAAGGAGTGAACAGAAGGTATAAGAAGATGGAAGAGGGAGAAGAAAGAACAGGAGGGAAGACAGGGGGAAGGAGTAAGAATTTCGGGGAGGGAATGGAAAGCGAAAAGAAGACGAAAGATGAAAGAAGAGGATGGAGGAGGAGAAACACAGCAGAGAAGGAAAAAGAAGGGGAGAGGGAAGAAGAGGAAGAAAGGAGAGGAAGAGGAAGAAGAGAGAAATAGGGGGAAGAATCGGGTGGAAGAAGATGGTACAACAGAGGGGAAGTGAAGGAAAGCGAAAAGAAGAGAGGAAGGAAATGGGAAGTATATGAGGGAAGAAGAGAAAAGATGAAGAGGGAAGAACCGGGGGAGGACGAGGGAGGGATGAAGGAAGGCAGTGGGAACAAGAGGACTGAGGCCAGCTGGCGAGGAGCACCGGAGCGGGAAGAATTTAAGACGGGGAAGCGGACGGGAGGATGGGAAGAGGAGAGGGGAAGAGCAGAGTGAAGGGTGAGGAGGAGAGAGGAAGTGGAGAAGGAAAGGAGAGAAGAGTGGAAGAGGAAGAACACGGAAAAATAATAAAGATGGGAGGGAAGACGGGAAGAGCGGATAGGAAAATTATTTAAGTTGAAAAATTATATCCACAAAAGGAACTGTTTATTCACAAGCTAAAATTGGATGTACAACAATTTCTACCTTAGCCGGATGAAAGAGGGTCCAAGTTGGGCCGAAACTGTAATGTCTTTATAAACAAAGCTTCCATATGTGGGTATAACTTTTCCAACGGCAAACTTCTTCGTTCTTTTGGGGCTATGTTTTGACTGTGGTGAGTCTAAGACAAGGATAGCACAGCAGGAAATCTCCTCCCCCTACCAATTTACGGTATCATGACCTGTAGGAAAAAGAGAGAAAAAGATATTATGAAGGAGCACTAGATAAATGAGGGAAGAGAAGTTAGGGGTAAAAAGAGGAATATAAAAGACATGTAGAGGAGAGAAGACAAGAGAACGAAAGAGTAGCAAAAGAGGGAAGAGGAAGAAAGGCTGGAAGAGCAGGGATGGTGGGAAAAAAGGGGATATAAAGGAAATGAAAATAGAAAGATGGGAGTCGGGAAAAATAAGGAAAAAAAGAAGAGAAAATAGAAAGGGGGGGTGAAGAGAGGGGGATAAAGGAAAGAAAGGGGAAAGAAGTGTTTAGAAAAGAGGTAAGGCAAGATGGAGGGAAGAGGAAGGACGTAAAAGAAATATATAAAAGGTGGGGAAGAGGGTGGGAAGGAGAAAAGATTGAGGAGGAGGGGAGATACGAAGGACATGCACAGAAAGGACGGAAGAGGCAGCAGAGGAAGGGAAATGGGTAGACGTAAAAGAACGGTAAAGAAGGGTGAGCAGATGAGGCAAGGAATGAAGAGAAGAGAAAGGAGTGGAAATGTGAAATAGGTGAGAAAAGGAGGAAACAGAGATAAAAAGGAAAAGGAAAAGGAAGGAGAAGGAAAAAGGGGATTGGGAAAACAAATCGAACTCTGTCTAGAGAGAGAGAGAGAGAGAGAGAGAGAGAGAGAGAGAGAGACAGACAGACAGACAGACAGACAGAGACAGAGACAGACAGAGACAGAGACAGACAGACAGACAGACAGACAGACAGACAGACAGACAGACAGAGACGGAGAGGGAGAGAGAGTGATACACGGTGCACACAGAGTTTATGATCCTTGCTAAGTGATCCTATGTACCAGTTCAAGGTGTGACTCTTGGCCAGACTCTTATGGGGTTAATTTGATGGAGGCTGAATAACCCAGCTATTTCTGGTCTAGGACATTTTACACTGAGGGGTATATTTAAACCTAAACTAAAATATACTTTTATATGCCTGATTATATGCTTCCTAATTAAAACTTGCTGAACATAAAGTGTCATAATTCAGTTAATCGATTTCCTGCTAGACTAACATACACGTTACGCAAAGCATATCTTTCAAATATATTCAGCTCGAAAGATATACATGCATCCTACATATATCTTTACAGCATTAAAATGTTGTTTGAGCCTTATTTTACTCTTTATATGAAATTATACTACACGGACAAAAACATCAAAATGACCATACAGTATATATACACTGAACATGCAAAGTATGGGCCCTGGTTTTGCTTAAATGAAAACTTGTTGGAAAAGTTAACCATTGCAGTGTTTCTCTAAATTAACTGTACAATCAAATATTGCATTCGATATGAAAAACTGTGACCATAATATCTGCATCCATTGACCATGTTCCATTTAGTGAGATTCCGATTTGTTCCATATGCCCATGTACTGTACATTCTCATTCAGATAGGCCTGCAGTTTGGTGATGTTGTTTCTTATGTGCTGCACGACCTTATCGTGAATGATGTTTGCTGCAACTGTCATCTAATCGTGCAAGATCGTAACGGACTGAACAAAAGTAATTTTCAATTCAATTTTATAGTATCTGTCTCCCCAGGCTCACACTCTTTCTTAATGAGAAGACCCAGTGCAGCTGGTATGTTCTTTCGAGTATTTGCGGTAGGTGTGCGGAAGGTTTGAGATGATTTTGCTTTTTTGCAAAGCGGGATTAGCTGCCATTCACTTATGGTCTGTTTGGTCGTGAATATTGTCCATGAAAATGTTGATGTTGTCATATAAGGCCTGCATTGTAATTTTCATATCAACAATAAAGCACTGTGAACGTCTCATGATATACTCTTGAACACCACTTCTCATACTCTTCCAGTAACATCAGTAGGAAATGTAGCTGAAGGTTTTGTCACTGCCAAAGACCCCCTGTGACTGAATTGTCTTTTCAGACCTTCATCTTGGTGAGCAGTCGGCTTTTTGTGAAACCTTGTTACCACCAAGACGTTCTATTTTCCACGTGGAAAAACTGGACTGTTAAAAAAAAAAAAAAAAAAAAAACTTGTTAATGACATGCATTTCAAAATACAAGTAAGAGGTAATAAATGTGCTGTTAGTACACCTTATCGGCCGTGATATGGATGTTCAGTATCTAGCCATGAAGATAATTATTCATGTTTGCAGACGTTTGTGTTGTATGTGAGAGAACTGGTTACTCACATTTTGGCCCAAAAAAAAAAAAAAATAAAAAATAAAAAAGCACTCAGAGCGCAACACCCGCGTCCATCAACTGATCAAGTTGCTGAATATATGACTTTGCCCTGTGACTTGACCTTCAACATACTACTCTCAAAATCGAATTACCTCATTCTTGCCTAACGCTAAACCCTTCCACCAACTTTGGTTGAAAGCAGATCAGAAGCATTTGAGTTTACTTTGTCCAGTGACCATGATCTTTGATCCTTTCCCCACAGCCTTGACTTCTCGCTGATTACACTCAAGATTGAATTTCTTTTTGCTGGAGTTTACTCAAAAACCTGCCATTGACCTGGCCGTGAGACTGTGACCTTTGACCTACCTCCCTCAAGAACAATAGGTCACATTCTTGGGTGATCCTCAACTCATCCACCAAGTTTGATCCAAATTAGAACAAAAAAATGTTTTAGTAGTTTTGTTCACCAACAAACACTTGTGTCGAAATTTGACCTTGCTCTATGCCCTTGACGTTTGACTGGTTGTTCTAAAATTTTAATCCCTTCGTTCTTCTCTAACTCTTAATCCCATCCCAATGTTTGGTTAAATTGGTCAAAACCTGTTTTAGTTGACCTAAGTCATTGCTCTCTCTCTCTCTCTCTCTCTCTCTCTCTCTCTCTCTCTCTCTATATATATATATATATATATATATATGTATCCATAACTGAGGTGTCCGTGGGGAATCTTATAGCACAGAGCCAACCAGGAAGAATCAAGATGCTTTTCCATTTCATATTTATTACAGGTGACTAGTTTCAGGACAGCAAATCCACATCCAGTGAAACTTTTCTGTGGTGGAGGTGGAGAAGCTCCACCTTCCTGTAACATGACATTACAGGAAGATGGACCATTTCCACCTCCGCCACAGGAAAGCTTCACTGGATGTGAATATGCTTTTCCGAAACTAGTCACCTGTAATAAATATGAAATGGAAAACCACCTTGATTTTACTTGGTTGGCTCAATGCTATATACAGTACAGATAGATACAGGTATAGATTTGGATATAGATATAGATATGGATATAATAACTATTAAAAGAGAACCAAAAATTACAGAAAGTTTTAAATATGTGAGACGTATTAATAAGAGATAAATAATGAGAGATGAGGAAACAAGACAAATGACTGACGCATCTGTACGAGCGACTACAGAATACACTTTAACATGAGTGTTGTGAAGGCCTGCTTGCATCTTTCTATTCTACACTTCTTAGCCATGAAGCTTTTAGACGTGACTGAAAAGAAAAAAGAACAGGATAAACCTCTCACGATCACCTAATATTAAAAAAAAAAAAAATCGTTTAACTTTAACTGGAACTGAATACTTGTACTGAGTTGTCCTGGCCTTGTGAGGGTTAATGGTACCACTGTTACGACTCAGGCTCTTGTGATTCACTCTTAAGTTAATCAAGTTCTCTGGCGATACTTGAAATAGATTGCTACATTTGTTCTAACAACGAGAGAATAAAAAACTAAGGTATCCCCTGTCAAGAAGCTCGCTGTAGACGTAGTGTTAGAAACTATATAGAACATGATCTGTTAGCTGTTAAGGGATAAAATTATTTTCAATTCATCCTTTGCCATTCGAGAAGCCACAGTAGCTTGGTGGTTGGTGGTACCGTGTTGCTCTGGCGGTGTGTGTGTGTGTGTGTGTGTGTGTGTGTGTGTGTGTGTGTGTGTGTGTGCCATGATAGTCAAGCCATTCGAAAACCTAGCCGCGGTGGACATTGTGAACGTGTATTTCAAATGTTCCCATCGCACCCTGTTGGTCAATATCCATGACGCCCACCCACCCACCCACACGCACAAAGCCACCAATTTTAACACTTCAGCTTTCAAATGCTCACTTACACTACAGGAGCACACACATACAGATACACAAAAAGACAGTAAAGCACTAACGACCGTATTATTAAAACTGAGAGTACGACAGCTTGGACAAGCTCCCAGTTTTTTACCATAATATCTGAAGGATGTGATTATGAGACGATGCGCTTCATCTTTGTGCATCGTTGCTGACTACATCCTGTAATATGAGATGCAGGCTGATCGTATCTAGTAATTATTGATGTTTCATAAATTAATAATAATCATAAAAGAATAGTGGCCTGCTTGCACTTTAACTCACTCAGTTTTAAAAATACGGCTCTAAGTTTTCAAATGACAGCTTTCATTACAGAGACCCTTTCCCGCTTATACGTCGCCATCACGAAGAATGTTTATTTCAGGATATCTTTCTTTGAGTAGGTCGTCCTACGATGGGCTTCATAAAAAGTGGAGCGGCCACTTCCATAATTTAGAAAAAAGAAACTTTTCACGGTATCGATTCACAAGATCCACTAAGAATACACACACACACACACACACACACATATTATATATATATATATATATATATATATATATATATATATATATATATATATATACAGGGAGACCCTTAATGAAAGCCACCCATAAAAGTTATTTATACTGCTTCGAAGAGATTTGCTTTATTTTTGCATTGATGTCCAGCTGAGTCTATAATAAAATAGTCCAGAAAGTTTGGGTTCTGCAGTTCAAATGGTCTGTTTTTTATGACCTTTCCAAAATGTGTTCCAAATGACCACCTCGACTTCGCAGGCACTCCTGAATGCGAAATTGTCAATTACGTGGACACACTCCTCTCTTGGGATAGCTCTGATGTTGGCCGTGATTTCTTTTTTAGGTCTCTGATAGTTTTGGGTTGGTTTTCATAAATATGATCCTTCAGATAACCCCACAGATATAACTCTAGGGGATTCAGGTCGGGTGAGTGTGGGGCCCACTCAGGGTCACACCTCGTACAGATCGGTCGATCCCCGAATCGTTGCCGCAGCCACATCAACGTTTGGTTTGAAGTGTGTGGGGCGGCCTCATCCTGCTGGAACCATTGCTCCCCACGAGCGATGCCCCTACGTGTTCCTAGTGTTATGGGTTGCATTAATTTTGGGTCACCCTGTATATATCTAATTATCTATCAATCTCTCTCTCTCTCTCTCTCTCTCTCTCTCTCTTCTATTCTATACTAGTATATTGCCTTACACTGCATCGTGTGAGGCGTGGTCCCAGCAACAAATACTCCGGGTGTTTCTGACCCAGCTCGTCACACCACTTTCCCTTTCATACCCTAGGACCCTATCTCTCAAGCACCTCATTCTCTATGTTCCTCCCTTCTTCCCAGGCTCCCAGCCCCTTCATTTTCACACACGCTCTTAGTAATCTCTTTGCTATACAAATACGGGGTCAAATAATTTCATATGATTCATTTCAGTGAGTGATTTTTGGTGTAGTAGTTTAGATCAGTGTGCAAGATCATAGCATAAAAAGGGATGGTTGAATCTATTTTAGTCAGGAACCCAAAAAGAGGGCAAGCGAACGCCCGGCCAGTGGCTACGCCTGATAGAGGACAGTGATTCCAAACACTGAACCATGAGGTCTTCAGGAGGAGATCTGGTCACCCTAATAAGTTCTATATTTTCAGCTGCATTTTCCTGTCTCAATAATTAGATATTTCTAATTTTCTATCCCCATCGTAGGTTACATTTTGTTTCATAGAGGGCTGAGGCAAACAAGTTCATATACAATTCCACAGCTTCAGCTTCACGTTCATGGTAGGCTATGTCCATTACCTTCTTGCCTGACGCACCACATCGGAGTGAATCACCTAAAGGCAGCAACACATACCAAGTCTCTCGCGATCTGGAAATAGTTGCCACCAAAGGAAAGCGAGATGTCAGGTATTAGGCGAAGTTTTGTCCGCGAGTGCACATTACGCGATCATTTTGGAGTAATGTGTTTAGTTTAATTTCTTCATTTCCCCTCTAAAAATAGTCACACCTCTGCCGCGATGATAACCTCATTAAAGTCTAGAAGTAGACATTCAATTCATATTCTACAATTATCTCCAATATTAACCCCTTCAGTCCGAGTTACGATCTTTTTGGCTTATTCCTGCTGCTGCAAGATGGTTTTACTTAACTTAAGGTTTCTCATGTTGAAAAGGTTAAGACTATAAATAACACCTCTAGTTCGAAAAATCCATCCCAAGCTGAATAAAATCGCCAGGAGATGTGAAAAATGCAATGAAAGACATCCCCGGACTCAGAAGATTACTTTTAAACTGTGACCTTACTTAATCCACCAGGAGCATCGGTGGTTCAGTGGTAGAATTCTCGCCTGCCACGCGGGAGGCCCGGGTTCGATTCCCGGCCGATGCACATTTTGTTCATTTATAGTTCGTTTCGTACACGGTCATCTAAATACAATAGATATAATTTGTACGATGAGCACATTGAAAGTACGCAAAAAGCCGTATTATACTGACAGGTTCGATCCCCCTTGTTGTGCTAGTGGAGGTGACAGGTAGGGCTGGGGTGAAGGAGGGGATTTACGGAGTACGATGGAGAGCAGGGGTGAGGAAGGGAGGGAGAGAGAGCAGGGGTGAGGGAGGGAGTGCTGGGGTAAAGGAGGGAGTGCAGGGGTGAGTGTGGGTGGAAGGAAGTGTAGAGGTAAGTGAGGGAGGAAAGGAGGAGGTGCAGGGGCGAGGGAGGAAGTGAAGGAATGCAGGGGGGAGGGGGAAAGAGGGAGTGCAGGAATGGGGAGGGAGGAAAGAAGTGCAGGGGGAAGGGAGGGAGGGTGGGAGGAGGAAATGAAGGGGTTAAGGAGGAAGAAATGGTGTGCAGCGGGGGAGCGATGGAGGGCAGTGATGAGCCAGTGTGTGTTTGTGTTTGTGTGTGTGTGTGTGTGTGTGTGTGTGTGTGGTGAGCCACGTGTACAGCCACACTCACGCCGCAGCTGAGTCACGCCTGTCACCACCACGCGGCTACTGTTGCTCACCCCTTCTTCACACTCACACTTCTGTATTCCTACCTACTTGACACTCACCACAGTCTTCCTGCTTTCGTTATACCGGCTTTACAAGGTCACTTTATGCACATTGCCACTACCCAGCCTCCTTGTAGTCAATTTGTCACTTTACGCTGTCACTTTTCGCCCACTCTACTTCGTCGTTTTAGGCTATACGCTGTCACTTAACACTCACTTAACATAACCACTCTACACAGTCACTTTTCTTTCTCACTTTAGTATTTAACCCATTCACTACCATGGAGATTTATTCCTGCTCCTGTAAGGCGATTATTTATTTACTGAATTATTTGTTAAGTGTTAGAAAGGCCACTTATACGGGCAGTGTTTTAAAGTCATCATTAATACATTTACAATTTGATGTTTCCTCCTAAGCTGAATAAAATCGTCCAGAGGTAGCAAGAATCAAAGAAAAGCTACATTATGGAAGTAATATATTTAATTCCTTTATCGCCTAATTTTTATCACATGCTTGTTATTGATTTTCTGCTTTATTGAAATTAGAAAGAGACATCTCAAGCCGGAGGGGTCAGGTACGGCCTTCCTTAACCCCTTCACTACCAGGGGATCTCCCATGCTGAATAAAAATGTCTATAAATAAATAACTAAATAAGAATGACGTCACCGCACCTACAGGGTTAATACTGATATCATTAATCTTTTCGTGGTAGTGACAGTGTTGTATTCTATTGCAGGTAACGCCAGACGACTTCACCTCAGAGTGAGTCAAAGGAGCCTAAGAATGTTGAAAAATTGACAAACGGTCTGATACTGAGCGTAGTTAAACGTATTACGAGCAGATTAGGATAACACGTCTTGATTCTCTCCACCCCCATTCTCTCTCTCTCTCTCTCATCCTTGCACACACACACACACACACACACACACACACACACACAGGAATCTTGTTTTATCGGCGGTATTCTTCACCCATACAGTCTGATATGTTTTTGCTTATTCTTGCAACCTCCAGATGATCCTCTGATCTTAATACAAAATAAATCTCTGCCAAGGTGAACGAAATCGTCTGGTTGTATCATAAATTAATTAACAAGCTTGTCATTGTACTGAAGGGGTTCAAATTGCAAGGGCGAGGGTGTATGGAGGCTCCCGATTCCTGAAGGTCATTTATGTGTGAGGACTGAACGTGATTAGTCTGCATACTACATTACAGAGCGCATTCACCAGCAAGGTAACAAATTTCACACTCATTACTGGTTCACAAAAGCCTGTCACAAATTGGATGCTTGATTGTAACTTATTATCCGTGTCATAGTTTCTTTCACCTTCCAGCTTCAGGGATACGGTCTTCATTAACCCCTTCACTAAAAAGCTCTCCTAAGCTTAATGAAACTGCTTACTGCTTCCAATAATATAGTAATAAGGACGTCTTTAAGCTGAAGGGGTTATGAGGACAGGATTTGAATGCTAACCTGCACCATCGCGATTCCTATTTTGCGTTAAAGGTTCTAAATCTGCATTCTAGAAAATTAACGTCCTTCGAACCGGATTCGAACCAGTGACCTATGGATGTCTGTCAGAAACCCACTACAGTCCACCGCTCTACCAACTGAGCTATCGAAGGCGGTAGAAATTTGGAAAGCTGAACTTGAAGTGATGCGGAGGGCTGGGGGGGGGAGGGGAAGGGGAGGAGAAAAGTGTGGACGGGAGGGAGACAGAAGGAGAGGAGAAGGCAACGGAAAGAGAGAGACGAAGGAGCGGGGAAGGGAAGGGAAGGAAGGAAACAGGAGACGGGAATGGAAGGAGAAATGCAAGAAAGATTAGAAGGGTAAAAGAGAAGAGAGGAGATAGAGGAGAGGGAAACTGGAGGAGAGAGAGGCAAGGAGAAGAAAATGAAAGAGGCTGGAGAGAGAGAGAGAGAGAGAGAGAGAGAGAGAGAGAGTAGTGTGAGTGTGTGATGGTATGGATCTGATAAGTAGGTGGATAAAAGAAGTGGTACTGATATGAAGGTGGATAGTGTGTTTCTAAGAGAGGGATGGTGGATGTATTGTGTGACTGTGAGGTATGGAGTGTGGAGTAATGGGGAATGTGTAGAGTGGGTAATTCTCACCACTTTTTTCTAGCGATATGTTTTGTATGTTGCACCTTATGGATCATTTATGGAGATGGAAATAATATCTTAATTTTCATAACGGATCATATTTTATCTTCGTTCTTCTTACCAAGTAAAAATAAATATGCTTTTCCTTAGCTACCCACAGCAAACAAAAGTGACTATCCTACCGTACGGAGCAACTTGCAATCGAAAACCTAAGTCACCTGTATGACGTCAAATAAACCTGCTTCAAACACTGCAGTGCCCTGTGCAAGCGATACATTTGTTCCTGAAGCAACACAGTACATCATTTTGGATAACTTGACACTCCTTCACCTTTGACTTACCTTCCTTACGATATAGTCAGCTGGAAAAAAGAAGACTCTTGACGGCATAGAAGCGATTATTTATTATTTTTGTTTTTAATGTATGGGTGCCAAACACTGCTTTTTGGACGA
>NC_136976.1:41256930-41284430 GCF_032717465.1 Coenobita brevimanus
CCCAAATAACAAAACTCCTCCACACATTCAAGAGACTCGAAAAGGCCAGTCCTTTCCTGCCTCTCAATCTCTGCTTGTTCCACTTTTTACAAACACAGCATAAGATGTAGTTACTGTCCACACTAGGGTGGGTCAAAAATTAAAAATTCGACGAAACATGGCTATTTTGATGACCTATAGTATGTTTTCACATGAACTAATTATATTCTTAATAATGAGCCAGTGGTACTCCAGCAACTTTCAGTCTAGTTTTTACGGCACTGACCCTCCAAGCATTCAGTGATTACCAGTGATTGGCAACTCTATAAACGATAACTCATTGTTTTGCATTTCTGTTACCAACTACACGAAGTGGTACTGGTTTACAGCTTTGAATTTTGAATGAGTGTGTATTTGACTGGACTCATGGCCAGTTGCAGCACACGAGAAAGCACGAAAGACTCTGTTTTCGGCTCATCACGCAGTCTTCCGGTAAATCAGTTGCCCATTAGCTGTGATGTCGTAAGGGCATATTTGGAACATAAATCCACAAATCCGTCACTGAGCACCGAAGCCTATGCGGAAACTGTTGCACCTGAAGAATTTGCAAGAAAGCTTCCATCTCCACTATTGATTACACCAGTGTTGTTATTCGTGTGAAACGCCTGATAACAAAGTCACAGGAGCTTAGGAAATATCCAGTGAGCAAAAGGACTTCCAACACCTACAGAAAGAAACTCGCCAGCTTTGACACTTTATTTGACATTAGTCACTGCAAATGTTTCAAAAACTTCAATGCACGTGAGAGGTCTGAGTGTCAATGCCCTACAGCAGACAAGATATCACCTGAGGAGTGGCCTTTCTGGGTTGACCAAAATAGTTGCAGAAAAATGTATTATGGTGGAACAGACAGGAAGAAGACAGCACAAAATAGGTGTGCAGCAAATAGAGTGATGAAAAGGAGGCTCTGTGAGGAGTCCACTACAGATACTAAACAAAATAATGAAGATATTGAAAGTGATGCCTGTGATGAACAATATGATCAATATGTTGATGATGATACTGCAGAAGTAGATGAAAGCAAACAGTCAGAACAGTGTCAGAACAGATAAGTCTATCCTGAGCTGAGTCGTGTACCTGATCGATGTCAAGTAAGCAATACAGACATCTGTACTACTGCGAATGCAGCACTGAAAGATATGAATATCCTTTGTGAAGAAAATAAAGTTGATCCCAGTAAACTCCGCCGTCAGAGAAAATACTGGAGAGATGTCACATTGCAACAACATAAAAATGACTTGATGGAGATCGTTTGCATCGGTTTCGATGGAAAAATCGATCAGTCGCTCAAGAAAACCCCAGATGATCAGAGAATCATGAAGGAAGATCACTACTCGGTAGTTGCTTTCCCTGACACCGTTTACATCGTCCACTTTTCTCCCGAAAGTGGAAGAGCAGCAGATATTGCCAAGGAAGTCATGTCTGTCATTCGAGAAACAGATTCAACAGATTCGTTGTAAGCTATCGTCTGTGATGGGACAAATGTCAGTAATGGAAAGAGAAATGGAGTGATCCGTGAGCTCGAAACACAGCTTGGCGGACCACTACAGTGGCTTGTTTTTTTTTTCTTGCATTTTCCGAAGGTATTTCGAGGCAGTTGATGGTTCGACAACAGGTCCACGAGGCTGCAGAGGAAAAGTAGGTCAATCGCTTGAATTTGACCCAAAAGATCTTCCAGTTGTTGGTTATGAACATTTTGGTGGAAAACCTTGCATTTTCCCAGAAGGAGTTGTAAGTGATCAGCAAAGATCAGTGCTACCTGTACCGTGCATGTTTGGCAGTGCAATTGCCAAGTGGAGATACTAATGAGGTGTGGGACCATCTGCACAACCATGACCGCTAAATCATGCCAGGTGGCTCACGACAGCTAATCGCGTACTTCGACTTAACATATCAAAGGAGCAACCACCACCAACCCTAAAACGTCTCGTTTCATTCATTGTGAACTACTATGCTCCTGTATGGTTCAGGGTGAAAGCCAACAGCTTGCGTCATGATGAAGCCAAAAATTTCTTCTTCATGGTGGAGCTCCTTCAAAAGCTGCCGTTGGAGGATCAGGCGATCATTCGACCTGTGCCGGTAATAACAGGTACATCTGTTACCAGGAGAACATCCTGTTGTCGGCTGTTGCTGATGAAGATGTTGGCGTACGCTCGATGGCGATCAGGTTGATGAAACAAGCACAGATGAATGAGAATGATGACCAAGCCTCAGTTAGAATATTTGAAAAATCGGCACTGAAGATAAACTTCGATGCCAAGAAGTACACTGAGCTGGTAGAGCTTTCTTCTGCCACAGTTCCTCCACTGCTGAAGAACAGACTGGACCAAATGGATGAAAGCCAACCCATCGTACTGGACGTGTGCCCTTGCCATTCCCGAAGAGTGGAACGCTGCTTCAAGGACGTCACATCCACCACAAGTAAAGTATTTGGGCATGAATCACGTCATGGTATGCTCGTCCAATGTAAGCGATCTCGCAGCTTGTTCCCGAAGCGTGAAAGTAAACAAGACTTTTGATGTGTTCAACTATTCATGCCATTTCTACTGTTCTTTTTCTTTTTCATGAAATAATACCTTTCATATGATTTGGACACATTTATTTCAACTGTTACTTTTATTTTCAAAATTGAAATTTAACACAGAAATTGCAGTTTAGTTCATCCGAAAAAATAGCATGTATTTCATTTTTTTTTTTTTTTTTTGAGAAATAACTCTATTATTAGATCCAAGTTGCTGTAATGGGCACGTATATATCGAAACATATTTTTCGTAGTTTTATTGTCATTGTAAAGGAGCACCATTCTGACTATGTTTCAACCTGGCAGCCCTACTGTAGGTTGGTTCCTTTTCGACCCGCCCTAGTCCACTCCCTTGTGGCAAACTGCACATGGCCACACTCCCTCTGCTTTGATAGTAGCGCTACTACCACTAGATATCACTTTTGTTCAATCCGCATTTACTCTCAAATGCTTGAGTCTGATTCCATCTCTCCACTTCCTAAACCCTTCCTCCGTTTTCCTATCATTCTCCATGATCAGCATCAAGTCATCAGCAAACAACACAAACAAAATTAACCTATCCAGCACAGGGTGTCAATCATGGCTGACCACATTTCATATTGTTACAACGAAGGACTTAATAAGTTATCGGTATGTGTGTGTGTGTGTGTGTGTGTGTGTGTGTGTGTGTGTGTGTGTGTGTGTGTGTGTGTGTGGTGTGTGTGTGTGTGTGTGTGTGTGTGTGTGTGTGTGTGTGTGTGTGTGTGTGTGTGTGTGTGTGTGTGTGTGTGTGTGTGTGTGTGTGTGTGTGAAGTAATAACATTTACAATACTTGAAGTTTTTGTAGGTGTGAGAGTTATTTGCTTCTGAGCACTGTTCTGAGCATAAAATATAAAAGATCATGATCATGGAATGGTGTACGACAAGGCTGACATACACAGAATCAGCGAGAAACTGACATTTCACGAAACAGTCTTGCCAGACACATACTCTGTAGTTTACAGGTACTGGTGAAACTAAAACTACACTGCATACATTATTCTTGCAAATTTCTGCTTGGCTTCTATTTGAGGTTCGACAGACGTCAAACCTGTAATCATTTTCGATTCAAATATGGCTCAGTATCACTTGCGTTATGATTCCTTGAACATCAGTTTTACATTGCTTCAAGTGATGCACACTTCCATTATATCTGGACAGTCATAAACAACGCCTCATTTGTAAAAAAAAAAAAAAAAATCCGTTTGTAGCTTTATTCCCTCTAGTTCAAGTAAAATGTGTGGGTAAGGCACGACAGCCTCATGAAACGTTTGATACTGATACTGCGTGCTTCAGTCTTGAAGTGGCAACCATCATGATCATTTAAATTCTACCTTTAACACGTTGCTGCATTGCAACGTATCATTTGGATTTCTTCAGATTTTTGAAAGAAATGCTCTAGATACTGTTACTTTATTTATTCCAGTTTCTTATCATTACTCAGCTCTTATTATATAGCCATGAAATGTGGTCACCCATTGCAGACATCCTGTATATTATTTGAGTTTGCAGTCTATAAGCCACTTATTTCATCGATTACTAGTAAGAATAAAATAAAAGTTCATCATCGTATTAAAGGGCTAAAACTTATGAGGACGAACTTGTTAACCGGTCCCTATTACATGAGGATCACAACAGGAATAATTGTGATCACTGGCTGTAACTGGCCTGAATGCTACGCTACAAACGGCATTCAGCAACACGAGGTACACTCTTTACTCTCGGTATCATGACGCACAAAATATAGATTTATCTTTATGGTAACTCCGTCAACCCTAAAACATCATTTATATTCCATTCATGCTGTATACAGATGTCGAGTCAACTCAGGGGAGACTTTCCGAGCTACAGGGACTAGCTATGACCTTCATTAATCCCTTCACTACGACAGGTCTATCCTAAGCTGGAGATGAACTTCTCTTACTAGCAATGAACAAAGCAAAACTGACGTCTTCCGTCGGGTTACCATCCCAGTCTAATGACATATATTTTGTTCTATTCTTTTAGATGTTTATTCAGCTTTGGACAGACTTTTCAACAAACTTATTACCCGATTCAGCATAGCAACTCTACCCAAGCTTAGAAAAAAAAAAATTGTATTGTAGGAGCTGATGATGATCATTAATTTAATATTTTCCTACTCCATCCCCATCCCTATGTTATATATGATGTTTAAACTCTTAGTATTAAATGTTTACGTCCTTCGACCAGTGACCTATGTCTGTCTGTCATGAACCAACTACAGTCCCCCGCTCTACCAACTGACCTATCGAAGGTGGCAGAAAAGAGGAGAGTTGAACCTGAACACGCAGTGACGCAGCAAGTGAGGTGGAGAGCTGAACGTGAGTAGAGAAGTGTGGGTGGTAAGGAGAGAGGTTGGAGGGAAATGTGTGTGGGAAAAGAAAGGAAAAAAAAAAAAAAGAAAAACCAAGAAGAAGCATTCAGAGAGTGCAATACCGTCACTACCAGCTGGTCTCTGGGTCGGATATATGACTTGCCTTTGACCTTGACCGACAGATTACCTTCAAAATCGAATTGCTTCATGTTTGCCAAAACCTTAACCCTTCCACCAATTTAGATTTAAAAAAAAAAAAAAAAAGTTCAAAACTGTTTGATCTGACTGTTCCCAATGACCTTGACCTATGACTTATCTCAGTGAACTTGATATTTGACGGTTTATGCACAAAATCGAACCTTTATCCCATCAAAATAGTCATGTCTACAACAGATAAAACTGTTTAATTTGACCAAGCCATGTGACCTAGCTTTTGACCTATTGTTCTCAAAACCAGTAGGTCAACCTTTTGAGCGATCCTCGACTCATTCACAAAGTTTCATCGAAGGCAAATAAAAACAGTTTTAGTTAGACAGTTTGCAAACAGACACACGGGTCGAACACTGACCCAGCCTAATAATCTTGGTCTTCGACTAATTGTTAACAAAACTGAATCCCTTCATTGTTGCTCGAACCTTAATAATTTCTTGTAGTTTGGTTCAAATCAGATAAAGACTGCTTCAGATGATATTGTTCAGTGTCCAAGGCCTCTGATTGTTCTCAAAACTGCATCTTTTTATTTTTCCTTCTCCTCAACTGTTCCACAGAATTTGACATAAATCTGATAAAAAATTTATGTTAATCTTACCTTAACCTTGACCTTTGATCTACTCCTCTAAGAAAACTGGATACACTCTGTAACGTACGAATACATGTAATCATGTCATCCTTACCTATTCAACTCTTCACCAGCAGTCACAAAGCAGCCTCGCACACCTGTTAAAGC
This sequence comes from Coenobita brevimanus, assembly GCF_032717465.1. Classification (NCBI taxonomy): domain Eukaryota; kingdom Metazoa; phylum Arthropoda; class Malacostraca; order Decapoda; family Coenobitidae; genus Coenobita; species Coenobita brevimanus. The sequence continues at coordinate 41,262,790 of NC_136976.1, forward strand.
CCCTGAGATTTCCTTCCCAGATGCAGGTGGGGTTAGCCGTCCATTAAATTCTTACTGAGAAAAAGGATAAGTAAGTTAAAACTAGCGGGCCAACACTGGTGGCGGGACCATCTTCTGGGTACTTAAGCCCAGTATTAGCATAGAGGCCTACACCAGGTCAGCTGATTCACACTCAGTCACACACACACGCACACTGGTACTGTACTCACCCCTCAGCTCTGCCTACCTTGTACCATGCTGATTGTTGTAACTTATCATTAATACATTGACTACTGCTCCAGTACAGGGTGTTTACCTTGTCCTGTGTGATAGAACTAGTAGCAATATATGCAACATTTCCTTGGTTGACCTTCAACAAATTCAGCAAGTGTCGTTAAACTCGTACTAAAATTGCTTGAGCTATTTTATTACTGATCACTACACAGGATGAACTTTAACCTTGGCCTGTGACCTTGACATTTGACAGTTCCCCAAACTGAATAACTTCATTCTTACATAGCCTTCATCCCATCCCTAAAGTTTGGTCACAATAGAATAAAAACTTCTAGCCAGCTTTGCTAGGTCAGCGTTTGACCTAGCCTTGTGACTTTAACCTTTGACCTGTTGTTCTAAAAACAACAGGTTCCCTCAAGGGACACCTTCAAACCTTTCCACCAAGTTTGATGAAAGTCGGATAAAATTTTTTTTACTTTGTTACACACACACACACACACACACACACACACACACACACACACACACACACACACAATCGCCCGCGTGCGCCGACGAAAACATAACGCCCAGTACTCGCTTCGTGAGTCGCAGGTGGAGAGAGAGAGAGAGAGAGAGAGAGAGAGAGAGAGAGAGATTTGGAATGATATAATCTGGTGCATGAAAAGTGGTTTGATAATGATAAAAAGTGTGTGTGTGTGTGTGTGTGAGAGAGAGAGAGAGAGAGAGAGAGACAGACAGACAGACAGACAGACAGACAGATAGACAGACAGACAAACAGACAGACATGTTAAAGCTTTGTAGCCAACATTTTTATATATGTAACTCTTAATTCTTGTAATAGGTGAGTCTTGAATTAATTGAAGAGCAGGAGGAGTTAAAGATGAATACAGGGAGTTGATCTTGATTTATAATATTCAGAGAAAATCTAAGTGGAGCAGCGTATGTATTATACAGAGACTTAATATACTAAGTAAGTCTAGTTGGACCCCTCTTCTTATTCACTCCCTCCACTACCTGCCGATTCTAAGGCTAACCTCCTTCTGAGCTCTGCTTCCTAAATTCCTATTTTAGCAGGGGTCGTGTCACGTGGAATATTCTGATGTGAACCTTCTAGAAGCTTCACAGACAGACAGACAGACAGACAGACAGAAGATCTGGAGACGAAGAGTGGAGTAAGCACTGATGAGAAAAGTGTGGAGTAGGTGGATGAAAATGTACTTGTGGTATGAGGCTGAGTGGAAGGTGCTTCGCTAGGAATGGAGTGGTAGGTGTGATGTGTGACTGCAAGATGTAGAGACTGGACTGGGTAATGAAGCATGTGATCCTGATACAGGGTCGTATTTTCATTCACATATAAGAATGTCTGGCACTTCTTTCTCAGCGACATTTTTGGAATATTGTACCTGAACACTATTCTTAAAGTTATTTCTATCTTCAGCTACAAGCGGGAGAATATATGAAGCCTTTAATCCGATGACATATTTTTATTTTATGCCTGCTACCTGTTAGATGATTTTAGCTTGCAGTGGATAACCTTTTATACAGAAGGGGCTAGAAGTTGCCTTTATTTACCCATGCACTACAAGAGGTCACTCAAAAGCTGACTGCAATCGTCTGGGGGTAGGGAGAATATCTGTAAAGTAAGTCACAGCATTGAGAGGGTTGAGGTGGAATGTGCAAAATTATCAATGAAGAAGAAATGCAGTGAAACCGAGGCCAAACGGACACCTATTTCGAACATTCGCAATAGCAACGACCCCTGGATAGTCGCTCTAACACCAAAATTCATGTCCTTCGAACCGGATTCGAACCAGTGACCTATGGATGTCTGCCATGGAACCAACTACAGTCCACCGCTCTACCAACTGAGCTATCGAAGGCGCTGGAAGTGGAGAAAGTGGATGATGTGGTGACTCAGCGAGGTGGTAAGGAGGGCTGGGCGAGGCTGTGGGTGGGGTGGGAGTAGATTCAGTGCGAGTTTGAGGGTCGTATTCTCGTTCGTTTTGCTTTTGTAATGCCTCATCGTAGGCGATTTAATGTTGCTACTGCAAACAATGTCAGTATTAGACCGATCCAAATAGCACATTTGAAGGTATTTATGAGTCATATGCAAAGTATACCTTTAAGGAGGAAGTGCTGCTTAGTCGATGAGAACGAGAATACGGCCTAGGGTCAGGTACTGCCTCTTCAACGGATTTCATTTTTCTTACAGTTTCATTTAAACCTTCATTAAGATGACGTGTTATCTATCTATTTATGTTTTCAGATCATTCTCGGTACTCCTAAAGTATTTCATTAGTTTTAGGAAACACCTCTCGCACTGAACGATTGAATAAAGGCTAGATTCCCCCCCCCCATTCGAAAAGTATATCCCAGGCTGAATAAATCGTCTGGAGATAGCAAGAGTCAGGTAAAAAGACGACATCGTAATGAAGGAGTTAATCTCAACCTAAAACGTATTTTTTAATATCTTTCTGCCAACAGTCGATTCTTCTAAATTTTGGGTAGATTTCTCGTAGTGGAGGGCTTCATAAATGCTATATATCTAACCATTCCTATTCCAAAACCTCGCTAATGTATATGGAATCAACCGCAGAAACCAAGATGATAATGAATAAATACGTCATGATATTTAAACGATAACTGCTATTTCATCACTTAATCACTTCTTGCACCTGTAACTTCGACTTCAGATTCTTAACGAGATCCTTTACTTTTCTTTTCAAGTACGCACAGATCCTTTATTGTTCTTTCCTGTATTACTTTCAACAAAAAGCAGGTGCCCTAGAATTTTGTCTCTGCTTCCCATAAATGGCTGATGGAGTTTCAGTAATTATCAGGTTGAGTACTGGTATTGGGAAATGTCTCTAGGTAGGCTCCCTTTCTGCATCGCTTTCTTGCTACCATTAGACGATTTGATCTAACTGATGGACGACTTCTTGCAGCGAAGGAGTTGGTGAAGGGTGTATGTACAGTAATCCCTACGTTTCGAAACGTCCATCTCACGGTAAACGAAATCGCCTGGTAGAGGCATGAAAATAGTAATCGGATTAGGTGGGCTCATATCAGAGCTACCATTTTGCACCCACCCATCAGTTTACACATCCCTCAAACAATATCATTTTCAGTACGATGACGGATTATTCTAGTTTATCATTAATACCAGACAGTTTTATACATTTTAAGAGACATCCGTGGTACAGTAGGTATTCAAGGCTATGTACGGTATTTAACCCCTCCATTTCGAGATGTCTCTTCTAAAATAAAAATAATCTGATGTCAATGAGACTAAAATGTATAAGAAGGCCCCCTACGTAATGAGTAAAGTTCAAAACTCACTGCGTGTTGCCACATAAGGCTCCTGCAAACAAAGTCTCGTACGATCCTTGCAGTATGCAGCGGATTCTTCTTCTTCTTCTTCTTTTTTTTTTTTTTTTTTTCCTGATCTCAGGTTTTACTGCCACTGTCTTAGACTGTGCGATCCTTTCACCAAAAGATGCTAAGGTGCAGGATTGCTTTTTAGCTCATAAACGACTGTCCTTTTTTTTTTTTTTTTCATTTCTTCTTATGAGGTAACCATTTTTTCAATTTACCAATTTCCACTGGGCTGTATGTATCAGTAGTTTGATGAAAGTATAACTTACTGCATTTTGCATACCTCTTCTACAAATGCCAAATTTCCCCAATATGTCTGTAAATAAATGGCCTTGACCTTATTTTGTCAGCGTGACAGTGCAGTTGACCTGAGCATGCCGAGAACAAGGATGAAGATACACCGTCAGCCGGGGACGATTAATTTAACACCTTAATCGTCAAAACCGGTCCATAACTGCGGTTTGCGCAACGCAAACAAATGAACAGATGGACAGAAAATTCTCAGTCAGGCTCAGCCGCTCAAAGTCTTCGACTTCGTTTTGGGGGAATATTATTACCACGAGCACATTGCTACTATAAGCGCGCACACACACACACACACACACACACACACACACACACACACACACACACACACACACACACACACACACACACACACACACACACACACACATATTAACATCTTTAGTGCGATGGTCTCTCTGTATTGATTTCACCACCTAACAGTAATATCCAGTTCAGGACAAAACCTCTACTACTGAAGACGTTTAAAACGGTCTCCATCAGCCTCTTGAACAGAGTTGCGTATCTCGTAAGTCATCCTCTCCTAAGATACATATATGCCAACCAGCTCACAAGGACAGTGCGTGTAGCTAACCCTTTCAGTCCTACGACTTATTTTTATTTGACGAGTATTCTCGATGTAAGACTATCTCATTAACCTTAATATAGGCATTTTTCTCTTGTTTACCGATGGACTTAGCTATACTCATTAACCACACTGCGAGGAAGCTCTCTTGAACTAATTAAAATTATCTGGTATCGGCAAAGAAAAAATAAATAATGAAAAAATACCGAAATACATCATCATATTAAAGGTTAACATAAAATATGTATCATAAATACATTCCTTGACATATTCACATTTACAGGCCGGTGACATGTGAAGGTGTGTAGTACTTAGGAGGCCAGCCGGGCCTCGGGAAAAGTGCCATCATGCCTACGTACGGAGTTGGACGCTTAAACCTACTTGTTTCCAAATTGCCAAGGCCCAAGAACGAAGTCGCGAGTGATCCATGTGTGCAGCGGTTTGTTTGTTACGCGATTTCCTTTTATATCTCAACAGCCACAACCATACTCACAGTCATACCCACACCAACATCCACACTCATATGTTCACCCTCACCAGCACCATCACGCACACTCACATCCACACCCACATACTTACTCTTGTCAACACCCTCACCCATTCTCACTCTCACATCCACACCCATTCCCATACACACAGCCACGCCCACGCCCATGCTTTTTTCATAATAACCTAATAAAGAAGCGACACAATCACTTATTTATTTATTCATTTATTTAATATATACCAATATGCAAAGGGCTCTATCAAAGTTGTAATGAGGGCAGAAACTACTGTAGTTTGAACACCCTTTCCTAGGATACCTTTACTTATGTAAATAATGAAGCTTTTTTGTTTTTCTTTGTCACTGCGACCCTGGAGTTGACCTAAGCGTGAAAAATATTCATTTGACACCTCATTAGACAAACTCTGTCCATAACTGCGGCCTGTACATCACGAATGGACTGAGAGACGAATGGAAAACCCTCATTCTCGCTCAGCCACCAAGGCATTTCATTAAGTCTTTAGAGATAATCAACTGCAGTTCGTGTGTACAAGCTGAATGTTGTCACATCAGTGTCCCAAAGATGAAATCTTGTGTGATCCTTGCCATGTGCAATACTGTAGTTTCTTTGTTAAGCGTTAATCTCAGGTTTCACAACTACGCACTTAGGTTATGTGATCCTTTCACCAGGAGGTATTAAACTGTAAGTTAATTCTTTAGCCTGTAAATGATTAACCTGTACTTTATCTTCCCTCGTTTTTACCTTACCTAACTGGGTAATAGCATGGGCATATATATAAATATACATGAAGTTTGCCAAAGTCCAGTGGTTTGTACAATCATTGTGATGAAGACACATATGTTACCATAATTTGAATGTCCTTTTGAATAACATTACTTTAACGCCTATATTCCCGAATATAGGTAGAAGTGAGTGAAGAGGAAAAACACGGAAGAGCTTAAGTTCTTTATTTATCTAACGTTTCGAACTACACAAAGCTCATCGTCAGTGAGACTGTACAAAAGGGAGGAAATCAGAGTTATTTATACAAAGGAGGTCCCTGGGACATTTGTCACGTCTTTTGCTGAATGTCTGCCTTCCTCTATTGTGATAACCTCACCTGGTGGTCCTTCCGTGACCTGATCCCGCTCCTCTCTATACCTAGTTGTTCCCTCTTCCTCTCCCATTTGGTGATGTCAAAGCTACACCAGCTGCATAAAGCCATCTCTGTGATTAGTGACTCCTTTTGTATATATATGTGCTGCTTCTAAAGCTTTCCTCATCAATTTGTCTAAGCCTTTCTTTAAAATCGTAGACTCCTGCCACTTTCGTAGTTATCGGCACTGATCTATATCTAGGACTAGGGAATTTCGTGTATTCTTCCTACGCACGTCTTGCCTTATGTTCTGTTAGACTAACCTCAGCCCTTCTACCATATTTGGTCTAAATCGGATAATAAATGTTGAAGTTGATCGTGCTTGGACAAACTCTGATCTTGCCCTGACATCTTGACCTAAGTAAAAAAAAAAAAAAAAAAATGATGATCCCCTTGGCTGACCCTCAGCGCTTTAGTTATGTTTGAGTAATATTTGATAAAGACTGTGAGAACTGCTTTGTTCACAATACACACACACACACACACACACACACACACACACTCACACAAAGCACAATACTCACTCTCGCTTCGCGAGCGCGGTTATAAAGGAAATAAAAAAAGGTAAAAAAATGCTGGCCATATATAACTAGAATCATTTAGCAGTCTAACCAGTGCCACAAGTGAACTGGTAAAAAATATAGAAGTAAACTTAACTCCCACTCTCGATCATAGAACAAAATGTTTGGAAGACAACAACGAACATCCTCACACAGAAACTCATCTTCCTTATATTGAATAAAATCGTCAGGTAGATACAAAACTATAATAATAATAATAATAATAATAATAATAATGATAATAATAATAATAATAATAATAATAACGACGTTTTCAGGCTGGTGTCATTAAAGACGATCAGAATTTTAATGTTCTCCTACACCGTTGCGTCTCTGCTTTATGTGCAGAGTTCTAGCTTTGTGTTTTCAAAAATTTACGTCCTTCGAACCGGATTCGAACCAGTGACCTATGGATGTCTGTCATGAACCACTACAGTCCACCGCTCTACCAACTGAGCTATCGAAGGCGATGTACGTAGAGAAAGTGGACTGTGGAATGATGCAGCAAAGTGATGGGTAGGACTGGGTGAGGGGTTGGGTGAGGTGGGACTGGAGTCAGTGCAAGTTTGAGGACTGCATTCTCTTTGGCTTATGAACTTTTGTGTCACCTCTTTCTGAGCGACTTGTTTTGCTTATTAATCCTGGATAATCTTCAGTATGTTACTCAGGCAAGCTATGTCGACATTAGGACCTGAGAGAATATAAATGTGCAATGTGCAAATATATTTCTAAGGAATAAGTACATCGAATTTTCCCATGCGAACTAGAATGCGGTCTTCCGAGTTAGGTATCGTTTTTTCAACGGCATACCTTCTTGCTGCTGTTTCATTGGATCATTTTTTATTCATTTAATCAACTAAATTCGATTACATGTTTTTCATTTTATTCCTTCTACATACTGCGCAAGCGATTCTGTTCAATTTAGGAAAGATTAATGACTACTTTTTTTTTTTTTTTTTTTTTTTTTTTTTTTTAGGCCATAGCTAACCTTTCCACTTTGTTAACAGTACTCCTAGTGTAAAAGATACGTGTTCAGATTAATATGTATAATGACTACTTAGTCATTTTATAAGTGCATACACACTCAATTTTTACCTTTTCATTTAAACATACGAGATGTTTACTTTCTCCATGCCCTTTCTTGCCGCACCCACAGGGGGGCGTTCTAAGACAGTGCTTGTCACTGAGTTGCTTCACTTATTCATTACGTTACTGTACATTTTGTAAGAATGGGGTCCAGGCCTTGTGGCAGAGGTGCTTTGATAACGAGTCTTTGCACAGTGGTAGACCTCCCGCATTGCTAGGTTTCAGGCAGGGTGGGACCCCGAGGATCGCTTCCCACGGGGCTGGGGGGGGGCGGGATTTGATCTAGCCCAAACCAATTGGCACGGCGATTTTTTCCCTAGGAACTCACATGTTTGCACAGTGGTACAACATATTTCGTGCCAAGTTTTACGCATGCCGGGTCCCCCGAGGGCCACCCCACCAGCAGGTTGTGTGGTCCCTGGTGGACCAAGCCAAAGTCGTTATGCACGGTCACAGTTTTAAATCCAAGAGCATGCAATTTTGCATATTGATAGACTGCCACCCCATCCACGTTTTGGAAAGGGTGGGACCTGGGACCCCAGAGTCGCCCTTCATGAGGAGGAGGCAGCCTCTGGTGGTACTGAACAAAGCCATTACTCAAGCCATAGTTATTAACCTAGGGATAAGCATACAAAATTTTGCGTACTGGTGAACTTAGGAACAGTCGCACAAAATTTTACAGTATGTACTGGAACGTCCTGACACTGGCCACGTTTAGGCACGGTGGGACCCCCGATTACCATTTTACGCAGGGCGAGGGGAGAGGCAGGGCACAGGGCCTTTTTTTTTTTTTACCTGTGGCCATGAAGTTATACATACTGGTGAACCTTTACTTAGGGCAGGTTGAAGGGACCACCACCCACTAGGGGCAGCCCCATGGGTCCCGGCCAAAGTCGTTATGCATGGCGATGAAATTTTGCATATTGATCGATGCTCACCTCACGTACAATCAAAGTCAAAAATCGTATCACTGTTTTGTCCGAAGATCGAGTGTAACATGTGAAACATTATGAAATCTCGACCACAGTTACATATTCGTGGTTGGCCAGCGTGACTTCCTCAAGCTTCATACTCGTACCTGCTGGTGAAGGGATGACGGTATAAATGAACCCAGGAAATTTCGGAGCCATGACATCGATTCGTGAAAGTCGTTGCGTTAGAATAGATGGACGAAACGTGAACCATATTCGGTCAGGTGATAATCGCCTGGCCGTTACTTACACCTTACCACTAAACGTCAAGCAGTTCTAGTATATACCTAGGCATGGAGAGGGAAGGCACTGTACATCCAACTACAGTACTAGGGAGATGAGAGAGGACAGGATCTACCTTTATTTAGGGAGAGAGAATCCCCGACAGATACTGCAAACATTCGGTATAAGCAAGCAGAACCACAGACTTGTGGATTAGGCGATTTTGGGAGGATGGCACAATTGAGAACGGTCATCAGTTAGGTCGCCTCGTGTTACTACACCGTTACAGGACTAGGACAATCACAATGATAGAGGGCAGCACCTGCAAGCTGTGTTTATGTCGTAATAGACGAACTGAACTTGGAATGAAGCAAATGAACAGTTGTGCGTAGACTTTGGTCTCCTGAGATATGTGTTCGAACTCCAGCCTATAGGATTCCTTTTGCCACTCATAGCAAAACATTTTATTATCAATACACAATAAATCTATCCTCATATGTAAAATAGTTTGGACATTTTTGTTTGATAAACACTGACAGATATTTACAATCTCTGCCCATAATTATCAACTTAAGTAGAAGTTAAGTGAATAAAGAAGGAAAATTAATTTCTGGACAGCTCTTTAGTTAATTAAATAGCAGTTTTGCTGACATGACTACAAAAAAAAAAAAAAAAAAGAAGAAGAAGAAGAAGAAAATAGATGAGATACATTCAAATATGTCAAGTAAAAATAGTAATCGAAAAAACACAATATATGAATGTTTCGCTTAGTTACCAAATATATGCTCTCATCCACAGGTTAGTCACCTGGAGCAAATGGCATCTCATGTCTGTGCTACCAAACGACCGTATGACACAAGGCAGGGTACACTCAGACTTGAGACTTTCGGCAGATGTTTTCCCCAAATTTCGCGACACGACTTTTGTCTTTGATTGTACACCTTGGAAAGGGTGGGACACACAAGGGTCGCTCCTTATGAGGAGAGGGCAGCCCTAGGGAATTTCGGGCAAAGCCATTATGCACGAGCATAGTTTTTAGCCTAGGAATATGAAAGTATGGATATTTGTGGGCGTTCACTTCGGCCATGTTTTACGCAAGGTGGGACCTTTGATGACTTCCTTCTTCGCGGGGGAAGGCGGCCCCTAGGAGACAGTGCCATAGTTTATTATCCAAGATCATCAAATTCTGTTCAGTGGGAGACCTTTGCTCAGGCCAGGTTTTAGGTAGGGTGAGGCCCCCAAGCGTCGGTCCAGGCGAAAGCTTTTATGCACGGTCATAGTTATTAAACTAGTCACGATGGACCCTCTGATATATATACTCCACGGTGGAAGGGCCTTCAGGGGGGACGAAACAATAGTTTTTTTTTTCTTTTTCCAATAAATATCTATTTCTCCCCTTAAACAATAATGGAAGGGTGGGTACGGCTGTCAAAAGAGTCCATTGCCTTCCTGAATACTCATAAATCCCATGCTACTTCATTCCACTGTTATTTTCAGTAAGTAGAAGTTTCACTATTAATCAGTATCTGCTTTCCAATATGGTTGATGAGACTTCCTGCAGTTGTCAGGTAGATGCTTCGAGAAATGCTTGTGTCCACTTTTTTGCAGCTTCAGATTCATGTTAACACTAGACGATTTCATTAAGCTAAGTAAGAGGTCTTACAGGGAAGGAGTTAATGTTGTTACGAATCTTTCATAATGAGGCGAAACAATTTTCTTCTGATGGCAAAAATGAAAGAAAGGAAAATAAATACTTCATTGGACTGAATGTTAATTTCAAGGCTAACGTTTTGCACATACGATTCACTACCTTTATAGACCATTAAAAAAATAACATTTCAATACTGATATTGCTTTTTCTGGTTTATCACTGCTGCTACCAGACAATACTATGCACTTTAAGAGAACCTACCGGTAAATGAGATATTCATGTGTGTGTGTGTGTGTGTGTGTGTGTGTGTGTGTGTGTGTGTGTGTGTGTGTGTGTGTGTGTGTGTGTGTGTGTGTGTGTGTGTGTGTGTGTGTGTGTGTGTGTGTGTGTGTTTGTACGCGAAATCAGAGCATCTGAATGCCTGAACCCATCATATTGTTCGTTTTTATAGGTAAATGTCCTGGGAGAAATTTGATTGAAAAATGTTAATATTCTAAGGTGGTTCAAAGGCATCAGAGTTTATCTCATATATAACCTGAACGCACGTGATCCCCTGTGTACAGTCTGTTTAATGCTCTCCTCACAGAATTAGTCCACTTTGTGTCAAGGCCTGACTTTATTACCATCATACATACTCATCCAATAAAGACACTTCAAAATACTACGCATGGGAATCTCGGTTTCAAAGGAATTACATGTCGTGGAATATTCATCAGCAGTGTCGATTTCATGGTATCAAAGTGGTTTTTCCGGCTCTGCTTGACAACTCATTTTGAAAGTGCCGTAACTTCGTCGCTTCTTATAACATGGTGACACCTCGATCTGTATGGTTGTTGGCCGTTGCTAGAGAGCTGATGATTGCATGTGCAGCCTTGAAACCATTCCTTTCATTCCATGTCAGGGACTTCAGTCAAGAGTCCTTCCAATAAACCCTGGGTTATGAATACTTTCCTGCTCTTTGCAACAGAATCGACGAGCGTCTTCTGTTCCACTGTAGTCTGGTTTACCATCGCCATTTTTCGTGGGTCATCCTTTCCCTATTTTGTGTTGAGATGGTCAGCATAACCTACTCTGTGTTCGACTCCATACCTTGATCAAAGAGACTGAGAAGGATAAAATCCATCGACAGGTACTATAAATATCCCATCATCAGGCACGACGTGGCTGCACTGAGTGAATGTTTGAAGGTGCTGACGGAGCTGAAGGTCGTTCCTAGCTGTGCTAGGAGTTACTGGTGCCATAAATCAGATTTTTAAATAAACAACTGCGAGAAAATATGTTAAAATCTTGCATTTCCTGGGCTTTCCTCGCCTTCCAAAGAAACTGTGACATCAATAGCCAAACCTTGAGATTGTATTTTGGTTTTCCCATCCACCAAGCTTGATGCATAGGTCCAGGAGCTTGGAACATGATCTCATAAAGAGGTGTTTTATCCACGTACAGCAGCATTAGTTGCAAATGATCATGATAATCTTCTTGTGGTTGGTGGTTCCACAGATGCTTTTCAGTGAGAGCAACAACTTCATTCATGATAGCGGCGAGCTTGAATACGGCTAACCCGTGGGAGAAGGCGTGGCCATACTTTTTTTTTTTTTTTTTTTTTTTGCCAGTCGATAACCACTGTGTTTGGAACCTCCTGAAAACGAGGACTGCTTGTGTGCCGGTGGGCCCCAGGCACTCTCCTAAAGCGACCACTAAGACCAACAATTGTACAGCATGACCGGTCAGTGTTGAAGGTAATTGTGTCAAAGCATATGGCACGCACTATACAGTCAACCCAGCTTTGAAGGATGACACTGAATACAGTTTCGTCAGTAAGCTGGCCTGGCCAGTCCCTGTATGTTTCCTGTGAGATCAAGAATAAGCGTTCTGTCCCAGTGAACTGTCAAGACCATATCTGATATCAGTGCCTCTTTGATGTCGATAACATTTGCATCTTGGTAATAATGCCATTGTAGTATGGCACCGCTACGTACCCCTCTGTACCTGAAGGAAACTATTGTACCGCACAGTACTAAAAAAAAAAAATGTCAGATATACCTTACTGCTGTGAACCGCCAACCTCAGCGGCTCAATGCAGCCAGCACATGCGCCTTGATCTGTGCACATTAAATTTGCAGTGCAGTGCTGCATGGTGGTTCACTATAACCTCACAAATTGGAAGCAAAGTTTGAAGCACTTGATTCACCTCTAAATATTATTGCATATGCTTCATATTTCACCCCCAGTTATTTTTTTTTTTTAATGGAGATAGAGTAATGTGAAAAGGTATGGGATAAGTCTGTCTAAAATGTTAAAATATGGGCCGTCCTAACACACACACACACATACACACACACAGATATGGTTTTATATGCGGTATTTTGAGCATCTGCGGCCTGATGACTCACTTTTTATTTTACCATTTCCAGAAGATGAACGTCCATCATAAAGGAGTGTCACTCTCAAGCTATCGGAAACTATTTAGTAGTAGCCGTGATACAATCAAAAGTACATCACCGTCGTACTGAAGGGACTAAAACTGTGAGGGTGAATATGTATACAAACCCCGAATAGCATAAGGTCATTTAATCTTGAAGATGAAGTCAAGAGGCAGGAGCGACTGAATGAGAACGAAAGTTTTCTATACATCTTTGCGTTCGTCTTCGTCCTACAAATCGCAGTTATAGACTAACTGTCACGACAGAGGTGTCATATGAATCCTCTCAACCTGACAATGTGCATTCCTCTTTAATGTTCAACACGGTTAGGTTAATTCCAAGTCGCCCCCACACCAGGTGGGAACATGGGAAAAAAAAAAAAAAAAAAAAATCTCAACCAGCGTCGCTGCCTCAGTAGCTGGTGGAGTTGACGGGCAGACAGGGAAGAAAGCAAGTAAGAATGTAGGTACAGTACATACTGCAGTAGGCAGGAAGGCAAGTAGGTAAGTAGGGAGGTAGGCTAGGAACTGGGCAGGGAGGTACTGTAGGTAGGGAGACAGACAGGGAGGTATTGCAGGTAGGTAGGTTGGCAGGTAAGTAAACAGGGAGGCAGGAAGAGAGTTAAGCAGGGAGGTAGTGTAGGTAAGGAGGTAAGAAGAAGGTAAGGAGGTAGGTAGGCAGGGAGGAGAGTAAGTTGGAATGTGACAAAAAAAAGAGTAAGTTTGTTGCTGATATGGGAAGGAAGGAATTTGTATCTTAATACCTCCTAGTGAAAGGATCAAATAGACGACAGTTGTTGCAAAACCTGAGATCAGTGCACAACAAAGAATCCTCTGCACACGGCAAGTATCATAAGAAGCCTCGTCTTCGGGATCTTAGCGTCACAGTAAGCAGGTGGTATGGTAAAGTTGTGGCCATTGGCGGTAATTAACCTGCTTGCTGCGCTATAGAAAACATTCGGTAGCAAGGCACACACCTTTTCTCATTATCGGTTTCACAAATGGCTTTCACAAACTTTGTCATCCCCGCTTTAACTCCTTCAACCCGAAAACGTAATTTCTATTCCATTATTGCAGCAATTTTCAACTAATGTTGGACTTTTCGAGTTGGAAAAGTTAGGTACGGCCCCAATTAGCCCCTTCACTACAAGGAATTTCTCAAAAGCTGAAAAGAAACGTCTCTAAACACCAATAAATAAAGTATGACGTCTTCAGGCTGATGGGATAATCTCTTGAATGTGTTGCCATATATTCAGTTTTGTCTTTATCACCAGAGATTTTTATTCACTTTTGGACATACTTTTCGAACCCAAGGGGATAGATATATCTTTCATAAACCTATTCAGTACGACAAGTTTCCCCAACTTTGACAAGATAGTTTGGAGGTTGCAAAAACACATCAATAAAACACGTCACCATACTAAAGAAGTCAATGACGTGTAGAACTGGTTGATTGCCCACACCTTCACGATCCCTGTTTTATGTGTTTCAATTGTTTATTCTCAAAAGTGCATATCCTCCGAACCGGATTCGAACCAGTGACCTACGATCTCTGTCATGAACTAACTACAGTCCACCGCTCTACCTACTGAGCTACAGAAGGTGGTAGGAAAAGGGAAAGTTGAACTTGAACGAGCAGTGACGCAAGCAAGTGAGGAGGGTGGGTGGGTGGCGGGAGCAGAAAAATGTGGAGAGAAGTGTGCGTTGGAATAGCACGAGAGAGAGAGAGAGAGAGAGAGAGAGAGAGAGAGAGAGAGAGAGAGAGAGAGAGGAATGTGTGTGTGTGTGTGTGTGTGTGTGTGTGTGTGTGTGTGTGTGTGTGTGTGTGTGTGTGTGTGTGTGTGTGTGTGTGTGTGTGTGTGTGTGTGTGTAACAGTCTGGGTTGGTGAATATAAGGTTGTTTATGATCGTAGCATTTCTCGATCAGATAAATATTTCAAGATGTTTGTTGAAGATCTGTATGATCCACCGGGAGTAACAGATCTTAAATATCGATGGCTTTCAAACTAAAACATAACTTTTTTGTTTTTTTCGAACACCGAGAGGTATACAAATCCTTGATGATGTTATTACTGAGGGAGAGCTTGCATATCAGATCCGCAAATTAATTTCAAACAAGGTTTAAGGCTCAGACCAAACACCTCCATGCAGTTATAGAGGAATTATAATGAATATAATAGTGAAAATGTATCATATCGTGTTGTGTGCTAACTTGATGCAAGGCTTCATCCCTTGCAGAGAAAGAGATCGTAACTCACAAAAAAGTGCATTGAAATAAGGCTAATTATCAATGTAGTTACAGGAGGGAATTACCTCAGTTTGTTATATATGTCGATTTTACCTAGGCCTGTGACAGAATGGCACGGTTTACCTTGTTTCGTATACTGAAGAGGCTGGGGTGCGCTGTGTGTAGCGCCACACGTGTACAGAATTGTTGATACTGCCCTCGTCACGGAAACTGTCGGGATAAGGCATGGTTTACCTACACTCTTTCCCCGTTTCCTTATTTTACCCGCTCTTGCAAAGCTATTAAATCTGAGATCAGCGCATAACAAGGAATCAGCTGCTTACGGCAAGGATCACACACACGAACCTAAGTCTTGAGGACACTGTAGTGGCAATATGCTGCTTGTAAGGAAAACCTGTGAGCACTGGCAGAAATCAGTCCTCATGCCAAGATATAGAGCACATTCAGCAGGAAGGCTCACGCCATACTCTCATTAAGGATTTCACGACTTTCACAAAATGCATGTTTGCTTATGACTTTGCCATCCTTGTTTTAAATCAGTCAACTAAAGAACATCCGTTTTATTCATATTATTGCTATCTTCAGATGACTCTTCAACCCAGGGGAAACTTGCGAGGGAGAACTGTTAGATACGGCCTTAATTAATTTCTTCACTACAAAATGGCTCTCTTAAGCTGAATCAACAACATACTTTAGCAGCGAAACGTAATGAAGGGGACGCTTTCAGGTGAATGGGGTTAGTGACGATCACATACTGAATGCTAGCTTATATTATACCGAGTTCTGTTGTATGTATACGATTTCAACTCAGCATTTTCAAAAGCTTGCGTCCTTCGAACCGGATTCGAACCAGTGACCTATGGATGTCTGTCATCAACCACTACAGTCCACCGCTCTACCAACTGAGCTATCGAAGGCGGTGGAAGCGAGGAAAGTTGACCGCAAAGTGACGCAGCGAGTTGGAAGGGGTGAGGGATTAGAGAAGTTTGGCAGGGAAGGAGAAAGAGGAAGAGAGCAGAGAATAAAGGCAATAGAATTATAAAATAGGAACAGAGGTGAGAGAGGAGAAGGGAAGGGAAGGAAAGAGGCTGAAGAAAATGTGGATGGTAAGATGATGAACAAAATGAAGGACGTGGAGGAGGAGGAGGAGGGAGAGAGAGAGAGAGAGAGAGAGAGAGAGAGAGAGTAGGATGGGGGGGAGGATGATTTCGAAATGGTATCGAGTGAAAAGTATTGTGTTGTACTGCACGCAATGCAGTGGGGAATTTGATGATTCATGTGGAGAATTTGTTGGTATGGAATGGATCTGTAGACAGAAAATGTGCTTCAGGGATGGGATTGAAAGATAATTGAGACGGTGATGGTTGTGGGACGGAGGTTGTGGAAGTGCGATGTTATGCAGGAAAAAAAAAAAATGTTGCCGATAGGAGGTGGGCTGGAAGGTGTGTCGCAGAGGGTGGAGTGGAAGATGTAAACTTTGGCTGCAGTGTGGAGTAGGGAGTGGTGGGAAGAGAGTGGAGTGGGTAAATGCATCATGTGGTAGTGATAAAGGGCCGTATTTTTCCTGCTGTGGAAGATGTCTTATCATTTCTTCCTTGCCAGTTCGCTTTGTGCATTACGCCTTAACTCTATGTTATTATTTTTCACTCTTTTAAATATCGCCGTAGATTGTATCAGTAAGATATAATATAAATTTAAGGCTTAATGTACAAAGTAATATCTCAGGAACAGGTGTTTTTGAAACCTATGGTCGTTTGCTTTAGTGTGAAGATGCAAAGTGGGATGGTACAGTCCCAAATTTTTATGATTATTTTTGATGAGTGTGACGATGATGGAACACATTTAGCCCTCCTATATGGCTGCTGACTGCGCTCTGTAATGTGGGATGCAGGCTGACCATACCTATTAACCATAGGTGTTCCATAAATGACCTTCAAATATTGGGGGTTTGCATTACCCTTTGCGATTTAAGGTTGATGCACACGGCCTGAAAGCCAAGGTTAATTTGAAGTTGAATTCGTCCTTAACATAGTAGCAAGAACCAAGAAGCTGAACTGTCGTCATAACGATACTTTCCGTAGTACCATGGGTCGTATGCTGAGTAACTTTGGAGATGGTAAGGCACCTGCCTTCGCGATTTATTAGGTGCATTTCACCTCAGCATGACCTAGTATGTTACTGAGATAAGCTAAGTTGCTATTAGAACAATAAATAAGTGAGGGAAAATATCAAAATACAATATGCAGAACAAGTAGCTAGTTGAAAAGTGATACCGAGTGTCATGTGCAACTTAGATCCAAAATGTTTGTCCTTCGAACCGGATTCGAACCAGTGACCTATGGATGTCTGTCATAGAACCAACTACAGTCCACCGCTCTACCAACTGAGCTATCGAAGGCGCTGAGAAAGGAGAAAGTGGAACGCGGAGTGACGCAGCGAGGTGGTAGGGAGGGATGGGTGCCCACTTTTCTCGGGCCCTTGGCAGGTACCGAACCCTGCGAGGCTTCTGAAGTTTTGCCAGCGAGTAAAAATAAAGGATGAGAAACAGCTAATTCTTGCCAACCCTCTCCCATTCACGTAACACCGCCGGGAATACTGGGTTTTTGGTTACCGTCCAATGGATTCCCGGATTCCCAGAAACCATCAGACTTGACATTCAGCGTAGATACCGTACTGAGTGAGTGGATGATGGGCGTCTTCCTATTCCTCTCCTCCTACACACACACACACACACACACACACACACACACACACACACTCTCTGTCTGTCTGTCTGTCTGTCTGTCTCTCTCTCTCTCTCTCTCTCTCTCTGCCACCACGCTAGTATATTTAGCTGAAGCGAAAGCACTCGTACTGAAGAGGTAAGAAAAGTCTTCATTACTTATTCAGTACAGTGTCACATTTTGTTATTCATTCTTGCAACTACAGTGTAATCTTGTAGGAATGCCTCTGGAACCGATCTGTTAAGTGCATGCCCAAGGTCAGAAACAAACAAGCAAAAAATATTATATATATATATATATATATATATATATATATATATATATATATATATATATATATATATATATATATATATATATATAATATTTTTTCCTTGTATATATATAATATTTTTGTTTGCTTCTGGCTCTGGGCATGCACTTGACAGACCGGTTCCAGATGCATTCCTACATGCCACGCACTTTCAAATGTCACCAGTTTGAATACAGTAAGTTGTGAAAGAACGTTGTACTGTGCTTGTACTATCCATATTGTGTTTAACCCTTCAGTTCGCTGACTTTTTTGTTGTTTGTTGTATATGCTACCACACAGTTTTAATCATCTTAGAAGGCCTGATGAATGGGAATAGAGAGAGCAGAGCGGCTGTAAACATGATTGGTTTTCGGGGTGTGCAGAGAAGGAATGCAGTGCCAGGAGACGTGACACTCGCACAGGTGAAGAGTGCTGTGAAGCGGCTGAAAAATGGGAAATCAGCTGGGGTTGATGAGGTGTATGCAGAGATGTTTAAGTGTAGTGGAAAGAGTGGAATGAAGTGCTTGTTGGAGATATGTAAGAAGGCATGGATGAGTGAAACTGTGCATGCAGAGTGGAAAAAAGCTTTGATTGTTCCCCTGTACAAAAATAAAGGTGACCGAAGTGAGTGCAAGAATTATCGTGGCATAAGTTTATTGAGTGTGGCAGGGAAGGTATATGGAAGAATTATTATAGAGAAAGTAAGAGAGATATAAGAAGCCCTAGTGAGTGATGAACAGGGTGGCTTTAGGAGTGGCAGAGGATGTGTGGATCAAGTATTTGCAGTGAGACAGATAGCAGAGAAGGCTTGTGAGAAGGACCACAAGGTATTTATGGCATTCATGGATCTGGAAAGAGCATATAACAAAGTAGACAGAGAGGGATTGTTTTTTGCGTATGTGTGGTGTAGATGGTAAGCTGCTAGGTGCTGTCAAGAGTTTTTATGATGGCAGCGAAGCTTGTGTAAGGGTAAATGGGCATCTATGTGAATGGTTCACGATCGATGTGGGAGTACGACAAGGTTGTGTGATTTCCACATGGTTGTTCAATATATATATATATATATATATATATATATATATATATATATATTTATATATTTATATATATATATATATATATATATATATATATGTATATATGTATATATATATATATATATATGTATATATGTATATATATATATATATATATGTATATATATATATATATATATGTATATATATATATATATATATATATATATATATATATATATATATATATATATATATATATATATATATATATATATATATATATATGTATATATATATATATATATATATATATATATATATATATATATATATATATATATATATATATATATGTATATATATATATGTATATATATATATATATATATATATATATATATATATATATATATATATATATATATATATATATATATATATATATATATATATATATATATATATATATATGGATGGATGGGGTGATGAGAGAAGTAAAAGCACGAGTAATAGAGAGAGAGATGGTGTTAGTAATGAATGGTGATAGATGGAATTTCTCATATTTGTTGTATGCTGATGATGCGGTACTGCTTGCAAGTACCGGACAAGAACTTGGTAGGCTAGTGCAGAGTTTTGCTGATGTCTGTGAGCGTCGTGCCTTGAGAGTAAATGTAGAGAAGAGTAAAGTGATGGTTATTGAGATAGAAGGTGACTCCCAGTGTGATGTCACAGTGAATGGAGAGAGACTGGAATTGGTGAGAGAGTTCAAATACCTGGGTACAGTGATAGAAAAGAGAGGAAAATGTGCAAAAGAAGTTGAAAGTAGAGTGACACAAGGAAGAAAAGTAACTTGTGCAATGAAGACCTTGATAAGAAACAGAGGCTTGAGTGTTGCAGCTGCGCGAGACTTACATGAGGGAGTGTTAGTGCCAACTTTAACATATGGGTGTGAAACTATGGTATGGCATGAAAATGAAAAGTCAGGAGTAAGAGCAGTAGAGATGGGACTGCTGAGGAATGTATGTGGAGTACAGAGGGTGGATAGGATACGAAATAATGTGATTCGTGAAAGGTGTGGAGTGAGGACGTAGGTGGACACCAGAATCGAAGAGTGTCCTGAGATGGTATGGTCATGTGGAAAGAATGGATAACATTAGAGTGGTAAAAAGGGTATATCTGAGCGAATTTGAAGGAGGGAGGAGGCGAGGTAGGCCAAGGAGAAGGTGGAGAGATATGGTGGATGAGTGTTTGAGAATGAGAGGTTTGGAAGTCGGTGAGGCTAGGGAACTGACAAGAGATCGAGCTGGCTGGATGAATGTTGTGAGAAGAAGTGCATGATCAGGGATTTTGGCACCCCTTGTGAACATGGCAGAGTCCTGGTTGACTCAATCGGATAAGTTTGTGTGAAGCTGCAGTATGTGGTGAATGTTTTTGGTGTATCCGGTAGAGCCAGGATTCCGGGGGCTTGAATGATGAGTGAATGGAAGCGTGGCCTATTTGGACTGGGCAAGTTTGTGCTGTGTGGACATTGCTACTCCTCACCCTACCTTTGGGTGAGAAAGGAGGTCCGGATGATGATGATGATGATGAGAAGGCTCCCTAGTCCAGAACTTAATGCAAGAGGTTTAGTGGACGGGGGAGCCTTTTTTGCTATCCTTGTCTTATGTAATCAGTTTTGTCAGATTTTTCTAGGCGCTGACTAGCATGGGCCAACTGCCCTACTGTAGTTATCCTCTCTTCTTTTATTCTTATGTTCAGTGCACTATATACTGCCACCAATTCAACAAATTTGCCTTAAGGTGAATAAAATCGTTGGAAGATATCATCACCATCATCATCATCACCATCAACCGGCCTCTTTTTGCCAGCTGCAGGTGGGGTGAGGTAGAGTCCAGAAAACAAGTTAAGGAAAGAATATGATGTTGGGAAAAATAATCAACAGCATACTCAGTGAAATGGGCCATATACTCATTCATGCACCATTCAATACCCTGAAATCCTTACTTTACTTATAATAGGCACACCTGTTGACATGAAGCTTCATAATTACCTATTATACAGATTCAATCTGACAAACTAGTTGCCAAACCCTTGTCATACACTCCTTCGTCGAAACTTCATCCAAGCAGGTGGATCCCTTGACAGTTCTCCAGCCTCCATTCCTTTCTTTCTCACACATATTTACCATATCTATCCACCTTCTTGGTTCATCACGCTTCCTTTCACCTTCATAATCAAGTATGCCCTTTTCACCATCCCATTTATACTCATTATACCGATATGACTGCTTATAACCATACCATCAAAGCACGCTGTCTCCAAGAATAAAATAAGAGAATACGTCATC
>NC_136976.1:41286930-41351930 GCF_032717465.1 Coenobita brevimanus
CAAGGATGGCAAAGTCATTCGCAAACATGCATTTTGTGAAAGTCGTGAGAGAGTATGGCGTGTGCCTTCCTGCTGAATGTGCTGTATATCGTGGCATGAGGACCAGTGTTCACAGGTTTTCCTTACAAGCTGCATATTGCCACCCTAGGGTCCTCAAGACGTAGATTCTTGTGATCCTTGCCGTATGCAGCTGATTCCTTGTTACGCGCTGATCTCAGGTTTAATAGCATTGCAAGAGCGGGTATACTGTAATAAAAAAAAAGAGGAAACAGTGTAGGTAAACCATGCCTTATCCCGACAGTTTCCGTGACGAGGGCAGTATCAACAATTCTGTACACGTGTGGCGCTACACACAGCCGCACCCCAGCCTCTTCAGTATACGAAACAAGGTAAACCGTGCCATTCTGTCATAGGCCTAGGTAAAATCGACATATGTAACAAACTGAGGTAATTCCCTCCGCTAACTACATTGATAATTTGCCGTATTTCAATGCACTTTTCTTGTGAGTTACGATCTCTTTCTCTGCAAGGGATATATATATATATATATATATATATATATATATATATATATATATATATATATATATATATATATATATATATATATGTACCTTGTTTGTGTCTGACTCAGGGCATGCGCTTGACAAACCGGTTCCAGAGGTATTCCTACAAGCCACGCATTTTCACATGTCACCAGTTTATATACAGTAAGTCGTTAAAGAACGTTGTACTGTGCTTGTACGACCCATATTGTGTTTAACCCTTCAGTTCGCTGACTTTTTTGCTGTTTGTTTTACTTGCTACCACACAGTTTTATTCATCTTAGAAGGCTCCCTATTCGAGAACTTCAAGCAAGCTGTTTGGTGGTCGGGGGGGAGCCTTCTTTGTTATCCATGTCTTATATAATCAATATTGTCACATTTTTCTAGGCGCTGACTAGCATGGGCCAACTGCCCTACTGTTGTTATCCTCCCTTCTTTTATTCTTATGTTCAGTGTAATATATACCGCCACCAGTTCAACAAATTTGCCTTAAGGTGAATAAAATCATTCGAAGATATTATCGCCATCATCATCATCACCATCAACCGGCCTCTTTTTCCCAGCTGCAGGTGGGGTGAGGTAGAGTCCAGAAAACAAGGTAAGGAAAGAATATGATGTTGGGAAAACTAACCAACTGCATACTCAGTGAAATGGGCCACATACTCATTCATGCATCATTCAATACCCTGAAATCCTTACTCTACCTAATAGGCACACCTGTTGCCATGGAGCTTCATGATTACCTATTAAACAGAGTCAGTCTGACAAACTAGTTGCCAAACCCCTGTCATAAGGCCCTCTCCCACTTCGGCGAAAGTGTGGAAAATAAAGTCACGATGTGTCAAAAATCCCTAATCGTGGGTATTCGTCATCAAAATCTTGTCCATTCGTGGCATGGCGCCGATACGTCGCACTAGGTGGAAATTTGTCGTGGGGGACCACGACGTTTTCATGCTGCATGAAAACGTCGTGGCCCTCCACGATTTTGTAAAATTTCGCAGATTAGCCGTAAACAACAAGGCGACGCCTCGGCGACATCGGCGATTACCCTGCGTATAAACCGCGTATGATCGCCGACATCGGCGAGGCATCGACGGTGAAAAAAAACGTTGAGATGTCATACGGTCATACGGCGAAGCGTCGGCAATGTATCGGCGATGCATCGGTGAGGTTAATACGACATAGCCTACTTCAACCGTACGATATGTACCGGGTTGTGCGACAGTAATATTTCATCTTATGAATGTCGGTGATATATCGCCGACATTTCGCC
Source organism: Coenobita brevimanus (assembly GCF_032717465.1). Lineage (NCBI taxonomy): Eukaryota > Metazoa > Arthropoda > Malacostraca > Decapoda > Coenobitidae > Coenobita > Coenobita brevimanus. Next base: position 41,288,749 of record NC_136976.1, read on the forward strand.
GATGAACCGTCGATTAATCGCCTTTAATACGCCGATGACGGCGAGGCACCTGCGATGGCCTCGGCGTTTTGTCTGCGAGGTGCGTGCGATGCATTCGCCGACACATCGACGATACATCGTCGACAGCACGCCGCCGTTGTACCTTTATCGCCATTGAGTCGCCATAAAAAAACCCGTTCAAATTTGAATTTAGAATAATGCTTGTGCATTACGCCGACATATCACCGATATGTCGGCTACTAGTCGCCAGTTATATCGTATACTCCGCCGAGGTTTCGGCGCTTTGTCGTACTGGTGTCGCAGGTATTACGCCGACACCACGATTCTTGGTCAGAATCGTCGACACATCACCGACTTCAGCCACGATTTTCATCGTGGCTTCATCGTGCCTATTTACGCCGAAGTGGGAGAGGGCCTATACACTCTTTCGTTAAAAATTCGTCCAAGCAGGTGGATCCCTTGACAGTTCCCCAGCTTCCATACCTTTTCTTCTCACACACATATTTACCATATCTATATCCACCTTCTCGGTCCATCACGCTTCTTTTCACCTTCATAATCAAATATGCCCTTTTCACCACCCTATTTATACCCATTATACCGATATGCCCTGCCTGTAACCATACCATCAAAGCACGCTGTCTCCAAGAACAAAATAAAAGAATACGTCAACTAATGGAAAGTGTTAACTGCAATATTGTCCCTGTGAGTTGACTGCGACAGTACTTACATGCTAAGAGATGTTTCTCTTAATCTGAATCAAACTGTACTGTGGTAGCAAGAATGAATTACAAGATGTGACACTACTGAATAGTAAATGGAGACTTTCTTTACCTCTTCAGTACGAGTGGATTCGCTTCAGCTAAATATACTTGCGTGGTGGTAGAGAGAGAGAGAGAGAGAGAGAGAGAGAGAGAGAGAGACAGACAGACAGACAGACAGACAGAGACAGAGACAGACAGACAGACAGACAGCAGACAGACAGACTGACAGATTGTGTGTGTGTGTGTGTGTGTGTGTGTGTGTGTGTGTGTGTGTGTGTGTGTGTGTGTGTAGGAAGAGGAGAGGAGTAGGAGGTGTGTGTGTGTGTGTGTGTGTGTGTGTGTGTGTGTGTGTGTAGGAATAGGAGAGGAGTAGGAGGTGTGTGTGTGTGTGTGTGTGTGTGTGTGTGTAGGAAGAGGAGAGGAGTAGGAGGACGGTATCGACGCTGAGTGACGTCAGATGGTTTCTGGGAATCCGGGAATCCATTTACACGTTGGACGGTAGCCAAAAAACCCAGTGTTCCCTGCTGTGTTACGTGAATGGGAGAGGGTTGGCAAGAATTAGCGGTTTCTCATCCTTTATTTTTACTCGCTGGCAAAACTTCAGAAGCCTCGCAGGGTCCAGTACCTGCCAAGGGCCCGAGAAAAGTGGGCACCCATCCCTCCCTACCACCTTGCTGCGTCACTCCGCGTTCCACTTTCTCCATTCTCAGCGCCTTCGATAGCTCAGTTGGTAGAGCGGTGGACTGTAGTTGGTTCTATGACAGACATCCATAGGTCACTGGTTCGAATCCGGTTCGAAGGACATACATTTTGGTTCTAAGCTGCACATGACACTCGGTATCACTTTTCAGCTAGCTACTTATTTTGCATATTGTACTTTAATATTTTTCCATATTTATATATCGTTCTAATAGCAACTTAGCTTATCTCAGTAGCATACTAGGGCATGCTGAGGTGAAATGCACCTAATAAATCGCGAAGGCAGGTGCCTTACCATCTCCAAAGGTACGCAGCATACGACCCATGGTACTACGGAAAGTATCGTTATGACGACAGTCCAGCTTCTTGGTTCTTGCTACTGTGTTAAGGACTGATTCAACTTCAAATTATCCTTGGCTTACAGGCTGTGTGCAAACCCCCAATATTTGAAGGTCATTTATAGAACGCCTATGGTTAATAGGTATGGTCAGCCTGCATCCCACATTACAGAGCGCAGTCAGCAGCCATATAGGAGGGCTAAATGTGTTCCATCATCGTCACACTCATCAAAAATAATCATAAAAATTTGGGACTGTACCATCCCACTTGGCATGTTCAAACTAAAGCAAACGACCATAGGTTTCAAAAACACCTGTTCCTGAGATATTACTTTGTACAGTCGGGGAAGAAAGAAGCTGGACACAATTGGCGGCCTCTGGCAACAACTCCTATAGTAAACACGTAGGTGGTAGCGGATATGCATGAATGAAGGGGTAACGTTTGTATCGAAGTGTGTGATTGGTCGGCACACCACCGTCTGTCATTGCCATGTAGTCAAACATTGGAGAGGGTTTTGAGTATGAATACACTATGTGGTAGATATAATAGATATTCACCCTGTGTCATAGGACATATAATATCTTAATTTGACAGTTGATTAGCTGTATTGATTAATGTCACTCATATTTAAGGCACTGTGCAGCTGAAAGTATTTGTGGAGTCAAAGACATCTGTCTTCAGAGTAGGTTCAATATGAGACCGAAGCCTCAGATCCTTGAATAAATTATAATTACTATCAAGCGCAATACATAATTTATTAGCGAGTTCGTTTGTATGCTTCATTAACGAATATGTCATTGAAATACAACGTTGGTTCTGATAATCTTTATGACTTTGCTACGTTCTGAGTCAGTAGAAACGTTCCTCCCATGAACGTGGACAGAGCTTCATTGAGCACCATCCCTTACCGTGCTGGGGGTGGGAGGAACCGTGAACACACGCACGATTTATTAGTTTCTTCATTCAACTGCTAATGAAAAACTAATATGCAATTGCTAAGCAAATGTTTGCTCCGTCCATGATAACAAGAGACTGCTCCTTGATAAGACAGATATCTCTGATACTGAAAACATTCCTTTTAGGTGATGTCCATCACACTTTTTCCCTCTCGAGTTGAGGTGGTGAGTTGGTAGGGTGAAGTATGGCCTTTTCAACGGCACTTCTGTCGCGATTGTTTCGCCCTACAACCTCTCTACCGAACTAGCCTCACATGAGCATCCCCTCCAAGCTAGCCTCACACGAGCACTTTCCTCCGGCATTCTCTTCCCTCACTTACCCCAACCTTTCACATTAGTAACATGTCAAGATGATTCCTAACATCCAGTTCAGTCACAGAATTTGCACGTTAAGTAAAGATCTTTTGCCCCACAATTCAAATCAAGGAGATTCAAATTAACTAATTTTATGGTGAGTGCTTTTTCAAGTTAGTGAAGATGTCCACACTCATAGGTTACATGTTATCAGGTGATACCATTTATACACACAATATAATTAACTCAAAAGACCTGATGAGTATGTCAGCGTTTTATACTAACTAACGCTACACGATTCTAGTTCCTTTATAGGGCATCCTTGCATATTTATGGTTAACTCTTTCGCTGCGAGTTTTCTTCCTGTGATGTGTTTGGTGCTTGAGTAAACAAGTGGCCCCCCGTAAGGGGGAATCACACCATCCGCGAGCCTATACATATCTAGCCCGGCTCGGAATATGACCTTGACCTTGACCTACTACCACCAATTTCGAACTCGTAGGAGATTTTCATCCTTATTACACACCTGTATTTTTTTTTTATGATATCCTGAGGGGTTGCGAAGTTATCGTGCTAACAGACCCACGGACCTTGACTTAATTTCTCCAATTCCGAACTCGTAGGAGATTTTCATCCCTATTACACACCTGTATAATTTTGTGATGGTATTTTAAGCGGTTGCAAAGTTATCATGCTAACAGATACACACACAGACAAATTGAAAACAATGCCATGTTTGCTATCTCGCTGGTAATTACTAGTCACGTGCGGTAAAGCCCTAAGCACTAAATGAAAGGTGACGTAAGCTTGAGCATGTTACTGAAATTACGGTAATTCCATTTAGCACACACAATGTCTTTCCAAATAAAAATTAAATTAGTGATGCATTGAGTACAAGTGCCACACACGGATTACAGTAAATTCTTTTTCACTCGTATAATATAGCATGCAAAAACCTTAACATTCGAAGCATCTTCTCCATAATATATTCATAAGCTTACAACTGAACTAGCAAAAGGTTTAATATACTGATACGCTTAACGGTAGACGATTTTGCTGATACCTTGGAACAATCCGCCTTCAGTAAGGACTGGCAAAGAATAAAGGTGATAAGGATAAGGTTACCAACAAACGAGTATTTCCAGTGATGCAGTAATGAGCTGCAGTATTACACTTGACTTCTGTGTTTAGCTTATATTCTTGTAACTATTGATTTTAACATCATCGCTTTGCCTTATGTGTGATTCTTATAATTATGTTCATGAAAATGACGTCTATGGGTCCTACAACATTTATTGTGCTTCACTCATGATAGGTCACATTCTTTTCATACCATAATAGATTGAGGTAATATGAAGCTAGCAAGTCAAGAGACTGAAGGGGTGTGCATTCACCTTGTATCAGAGGACAGAACAGGCGCAGTAGAAGCATAAAAAGGATACGCACGAGTAATTATTAGGAATTATTGCCTTCCTACACCAGTTGGATTGATATTGTGATAAACGTCGAGCAGTAGTTTGCAGGGAATGATGCGGAGAACACGAAACAACAGATTTTTAAATGCTCCACACAGTTATGGTGCTGAGCCATCAGCCCTCTGCACGAACTTTGGAATCGTGCTCTACCTTAGTTATTACAACATTGGTTTCCGATTTGTTATGGTGCGATATATCTCGGATTATAGTCTAATGACCTGCTTTAATCCATCATGTAGCTACAGTTCACTTGTTGGCCTTCATTTGGATTCATCAGTATGGTAAAGGGGAAGTTTATTCACCTGTAAATCTGTGCTGGTCCGAATATGACAAAAAGGTTCCAATTAAAAATATCATAACATGGTTTCTTATATTTCAGTTATAACTAATCACACATACATATAAACACTGAAACATGCACGCAAACCATGCCATGCTCTGTGACTGAACTGGATGTTAGGAATCATCTTGACCTGTTGCTAATGTGAAAGGTTGGGCTAGGTGAGGGAAGAGAATGCCGGAGGAAAGTGCTTGTGTGAGGCTAGCTTGGAGGGGATGCTCATGTGAGGCTAGTTCGGTAGAGAGGTTGTAGGGCGAAACAATCGCGACAGAAGTGCCGTTGAAAAGGCCATACTTCACCCTACCAACTCACCACCTCAACTCGAGAGGGAAAACGTGTGATGGACATCACCTAAAAGGAATGTTTTCAGTATCAGAGATATCTGTCTTATCAAGGAGCAGTCTCTTGTTATCAAGGACGGAGCAAACATTTGTTTAGCAATTGCATATTAGTTTTTCATTAGCAGTTGAATGAAGAAACTAATAAATCGTGCGTGTGTTCACGGTTCCTCCCACCCCCAGCACGGTAAGGGATGGTGCTCAATGAAGCTCTGTCCACGTTCATGGGAGGAACGTTTCTACTGACTCAGAACGTAGCAAAGTCATAAAGATTATCAGAACCAACGTTGTATTTCAATGACATATTCGTTAATGAAGCATACAAACGAACTCGCTAATAAATTATGTATTGCGCTTGATAGTAATTATAATTTATTCAAGGATCTGAGGCTTCGGTCTCATATTGAACCTACTCTGAAGACAGATGTCTTTGACTCCACAAATACTTTCAGCTGCACAGTGCCTTAAATATGAGTGACATTAATCAATACAGCTAATCAACTGTCAAATTAAGATATTATATGTCCTATGACACAGGGTGAATATCTATTATATCTACCACATAGTGTATTCATACTCAAAACCCTCTCCAATGTTTGACTACATGGCAATGACAGACGGTGGTGTGCCGACCAATCACACACTTCGATACAAACGTTACCCCTTCATTCATGCATATCCGCTACCACCTACGTGTTTACTATAGGAGTTGTTGCCAGAGGCCGCCAATTGTGTCCAGCTTCTTTCTTCCCTGACTGTACATTAAGCCTTAGATTTATATTTTATCTTACTGATAAAATCTACGGCGATATTTAAAAGAGTGAAAAAAAATAACAAAGAGTTAAGGCGCAATGCACAAAGCGAACTGGCAAGGAAGAAATGATAAGACATCTTCCACAGCAGGAAAAATACGGCCTTTTATCATTACCACATGATGCATTTACCCACTCCACGCTCTTCCCACCACTCCCTACTCCACACTGTAGCCAAAGTTTACACCTTCCACTCCACTCTCTGCGACACACCTTCCACCCCACCTCGTATCAGCAACATTTTTATTTTTCCCGCATCACGCTCATCGCACCTCCACAACCTTCGCCCGTCAACCATCACCCTCTCTCTTATCTTTCACTCCCATCCCTGAAGCACATTTTCTGTCTACAGATCTATTCCATACCCACAAATTCTCCACATGAATTATCAAATTCCCCATTCCATTGCGTGCAGTACAACAATATTTTTCACTCGATACCATCTCGAAATCATCCTCCCCCCATCCTACTCTCTCTCTCTCTTTCTCTCTCTCTCTCTCTCTCTCTCTCTCTCTCTCTCTCTCTCTATATATATATATATATATATATATCCTCTTCCTCCTCCTCCTCCTCCTTTTCAGGCCCGTAGCCAGGATTTGAAATTTGGGGGGGGGGGCCATCTCCATCGTAGGAGGGATTTTTTTATACTTTTCCTTCCACGTATATTTATTCTAGAATGTATTGTATGAAATGTAATGAACTAAATATATGCTGGATTATACTAATGTAAGCACTAAAACCAGCTGAAACCGGTTTTTTGGTACCCAAATAAACATTCAGAAAACTGCAAGTTAAAATATTTTAATGATAAATATATTTCATTGCTTTCAAGATATTTTCCATTGCTTCATAGCTTTTTCAACTTTCATAAGTTTCAACTCGTACCTTTTTCAAAGCTGATTATAACTGTGGCAGTATTTGCAATTTGCAAACTGGCACTGATACTGCTAACGAGGTTACAAGATGACGTGCTTACCTGATCACTCGTCCCACTAAGTACTGTTTCGCACTGTCGGTTGAGTGACGCTCTACGCTGCACCCACTGTCTCGTGTGCCAGGGCCCAGACCACCAAGTTGGTAGGCTTCACGGTGTTTTCGCAGGTATAAGTCTGAATTTAAAATGGTGTTGCGCGCCGTTTTCCTAGCGGCACATGTAATATAAACATGCAAACCGCTGCTGCGCTGATACGGTTCATTCAACCACGACCGGGTTCAGCTAAATTCCAGTCTAACACCTATAACCTGTACCAGCTTATTTTGCAATAATGAATTTGTTGAGTGAAGACGAAGGAGAGCTGCAAGGCTTGGTGGATGAGTTTGGGAGAGTGTGTAAGGAACGGAATCTAAAGGTGAATGTAGGGAAGATTAAAGTGATGGTCTTTGAGAGAGGTGAAGTCAGTGAATGTACAGCGAGGTTGAATGGTGAGGAATTGGAAAATGTGAGTACGTTTAAGTACTTGGGTAGTGTGATGAGTAAGGATAGAGGTTTGGAGGGTGAAGTGCTTGAAAGGATGCAGCAGGGAAGAAAGGTTGCTGGTTCCTTTAAGGTAGTGATAAGAAGCAGGGAAGTGAGCAGGGAAGTGAAAAAGTTACTACATGACAGTATTGTGATACCAACTCTAACGTATGGAAGTGAAGCTTGGACGTTGTTGGAAGGACACAAGTCAAGAGTGAGAGCAGTGGAAATGAGTTATTTAAGAGGAGCCTGTGGAGTCACATGGAGAGAGACAGACTGACAAATGAGGATATAAAGGAGCGTTGTGGTGTGGATGTGGATGTGATAGGAAGCGTTAGGAGGAATACGCTGAGGTGGTTTGGCCATGTGGAGAGGATGGAGGGTGAAAGACTGACGAAGAGAGTGTATGTGAGTGAGGTGGAGGGGGGAAGAGGGAGGGGGAGGCCGAGGATGAGATGGAGGGTTGGGATGGAGAGGTATATGAGAGAGGGGGGTGTGAGTTGGGAGCAGGGCAGTGAAATGGCGGGGGACAGGGCGACGTGGAGGTGATTTGTTTGTGGCCACCCCGAACGGGATTGAGGCGTCTGGCAATAGATAGATAGATAGATAGAATTACATCATGACCATAATTATGATAACCGTCATTAAACATGTAGCTTTATAGAATCAAATCATGTGTCATGAATAAGTATATCTGGCTTGGTTTTGCGTATGCTTTCCCGGTTTGTGTGTAAGCAAATCATATACGCTTCTAAGTGAGAACTTCTGGGAAGGCTAATGAGTTTTCTGGGGTGACTAAGCCCCCCCATAGGCCTCCCCCCGTGGCTACGGGCCTGCTCCTTCTCCTCCTCCTCCTCCTCCTCCTCCTTTTTGTTCATCAATTTATAATCCACATTTTCTTCAGCCTCTTTCCTTCCCTTCCCTTCTCCTCTCTCACCTTCTTCCTGTTTATAATTCACTTACCTTTATTCTCTGCTCTCTTCCTCTCTCTCCTTCCCAACCAAACTTCTCTAATCCCACTCCTCCACCGCGCCCTCCAACTCGCTGCGTCACTTTGCGGTCAACTTTCCTCGCTTCCACCGCCTTCGATAGCTCAGTTGATAGAGCGGTGGACTGTAGTGGTTCATGACAGACATCCATAGGTCACTGGTTCGAATCCGGTTCGAAGGACGCAAGCTTTTGAAAATGTTGAGTTGACATGTTATACATAAAACAGAGCTCGCTATAATGTAGGCTAGTATTCAATTTGTGGTCATCATTAACACCATTCACCTGAAAACATCCTTTACATTATTTTTCGTTGCTAAAAGATATTTTAGATTCAGCTTAGGAGAGCCCTTTCGTAATGAATGGGTTAATTAAGGCTGTATTTAACTTTCTCCCTCGAAAGTGTTCCCTGGGTTGAAGAGTCATCTGTAGATAGCAATAATATGAATATAAAGGATATTCTCTCACTCTTTTTTCCTTTTCAGGTGGCTTTACATTGAATGACAAGCCGAATGATATCCTGCAAACCAGGAAACCATTTACATCGCTGGGTAAACATAACCAACACCATACAACCAACACATAAATGTTCCCTACGTTTCAACAAGCTGGTTGGCGGAGGGTTAATGCCCCTTTCCGTGAGTTAAACGGCCACCCTTGACGGGATTATGGCGTCTGGCTATAGATAGACAGATAGATTTTACCACCTTGCATCCATTTACCTCCGTCAGTCTAAGAAGGTATTTTTCACAGTGTTCTTTCGGCTCATAGACGATTCTATTTAGCATACGTGAGATTATTAATAGTACAGGGTGTTATGGGTGTTAAAGTTAACCCTCCCAGTTGAACAGTCTCTCCAGAACAAAATGAAATCGCTTGTAGACAACGGGATTATAATGAGAAATACGTCAACAGATTCATGGAGATAATCATAATCTCTACCTATCCATCTGTCTATATCACTCGTTTCCTCCTTCCAACATTACTTTCATTTAAGAGGACACTTCCCTATTATTCTGTCTCTGCTCTACACACATGGCTGCAGGAGTTCCAGCATATCTCAAGTCAAGCAAGGGTATCGGGAAATGTCATTGTGTCGGCTGTCGTTTTATCTTTCTTTTTAGCAGCAGATAGTTACTCGTATATTCAGTTTATGAGAGACATCTTGTAATAAAGGTGCGTATAAAGGTTACATCAATCCCTTACAGTTTGGAAGGTCGGTATGGTATAGTGAAGAAAGTCGTCCGTCGAAATTTTTCAGCCGTCTAAAAAATAAATAAATAAATAAATGATAGGAAACAATGTAATATTCCCAGCGAAACAGCTAATCCCGCCACGTCACTGCTATTCTGAGGGTCACATAAATGTCCAGATGCTCATTATATGTTTAAGATAATAAAACACACACACACACACACACACACACACACACACACACACACACACACACGAGAAAAATAGACTACTCGGTGGGTCAATACTGAACAGCTGAGGTGACACAGAGGGGGACAGGGAAGGGAAACAATTGGAGAGGAACAGAAAAATGAGCGTACAGAGATTGACCAAGACATGAAGCCAGAGTATGCAAACTAAAAGGAGTATGAGGATAACGACAAGAAATATGATGTAAGGATGGACAGGAGGAGAGAACAGAAGAAGATAGACGAGAACTGAAAAATAATGAGTGAGGGAACAGAGCAGTGAGATAGTCAAATGCAAATAGCTGAGGAAAGTGGTTGGAACATCGGAAAGAAGTGAAACGACTGGAGGAGAAGAGGGAAATTAAGAGAAATAAAGGAAGGATTAAATAAGACAGAGAAACAATCAGGAGTAGAGACAATAAGAAATGTCGATTGAAGGATGGCAACGAAGAGAATAGGGAAATAGATGAAGTATAAAAGAAATATTAAGAGACAGAGAGGGATTAAGCGAATATGCAAACGAAAAGGTGTAGGAGATTGTGAAAAGTATGGATGCAATGATGGGGAGGAGAGAGGAACATAGAGGAGATGGAAGAAATGTAGGAGCAATAGTGAACGGGGAGTGAGAAGATGGAAAAATATGGGGGGGGAAATGCAGGGAGAGAGGGATGGGAAATGATGAAGAATGGGATGGAAGCAGAAGAAAGAAAGAGATTAAAGGAGAGAAGGGAAACGGGTAGAATAGAAGGAAGAGGTCAGAAGACGGAAGGAAGGGAGAGAGAAGGAAAGGCCAAGGTAGGCAAGGGTAGGAGAAGGACAGGAAGTGACGCTACAGGACGAAGTTAGGGAAAGAAAAAGGGAAAATGAACTGAAAACTTAAAGAGGAATAGGAAAATACTGGAGGACAGGAACTGGAGAAAAGGATGAAGAGGAGGAAAGCAAACGAGGTGAAGTAAAGCAAGAGTGGAGCTGCTCTGGGGCCTGCGGCGAGGTGTGCGTGTCAAACAACCTTCTATGGGACCACTTTTATGTCTCCAAAGGCCTCCTTTTAAGAAATCCGCCAAAAGCAGAAGAAGAAGAAGAAGAACGCTGGCCACTCATTGACCCTCTGGCATCGCCGCAGGTAAAAAGAAAAAAAGAAAAAAAACAGAAGAAAGGCAGACAAACAAGACAAGAAGCACAGGAGAGTGAAACGGATAAATGGACGGTAGGATAGAGAGAATGGGAGGGGGGGGATGATTAAGGAAATAATGAAGGGACGCAGCGCTCAAATGAGTGATGAGGGGGCAGGGGGAGGGACGGAGTAGAGTGAGGGGAAGGGAGGAGAGGAGAGGATACGAGAAAAGGAAGAAGAAGGAGAAGAAGAAGAAGAAGAAGAAGAAGAAGAAGAAGAAGAAGAAGAAGAAGAAGGAGAAGAAGAAGAAGAAGGAGAAGAAGAAGAAGAAGGAGAAGGAGAAGAGGAAGAAGAAGAAGAAGAAGAAGAAGAAGAAGAAGAAGAAGAAGAAGAAGAAGAAGAAGAAGAAGAAGAAGGAGAAGAAGAAGAAGAAGGAGAAGAAGAAGAAGAAGGAGAAGGAGAAGAAGAAGAAGAAGAAGAAGGAGAAGGAGAAGGAGAAGAGGAAGAAGAAGAGGAAGAAGAAGGAGAAGAAGAAGAAGAAGAAGAAGAGGAAGGAGAAGAGGAAGAAGAAGAAGAAGAAGGAGAAGAAGAAGAAGGAGAAGAGGAAGGAGAAGAGGAAGAAGAAGAAGGAGAAGAAGAAGAAGAAGGTAGAAAGAAGAAGAAGAAGAAGAAGAACAGAGAGAGAGAGAGAGAGAGAGAGAGAGAGAGAGAGAGAGAAGGGGGAAGGCTAGAGGTCCATTATGGAGATACTAATCTGTGTAAGTGTGGTCACGGTCGAGAGGGTGGGAGAGGGAGGAAGGCAGGGAGTGAAGATGACAAGGAAGGAGGGAATGCAGAAGGGTAAAGAGGCGAGAGAAAGAATTAAAGACCCAGTGAGTAAGAGAAGGATGATAACAGGGATACACACACACACACACACACACACACACACACACACACACACACACACACACACACACAGATTGAGAGAGAGAGAGAGAGAGGGAAAGAGAGAGAGTGTAAAAAAAAAATATTCTCACATGTAATGAAGAAGACAATAGCACCTTCCTTCCCTCCATTGCTGTGATGAGTGACTGGGGAGGGGAGAAGGAAGTGAAGAGGGAGGCAGTGAATAACAGAGAAAGAGCAAGTGAAGAAAGAGAAATAGGTTAAAAACCGAAGTAGCCTCAGCAGCGAAACAAGAACTTAATACATGGAAGTGAACCGAATCTTCATCATTGCAAGACACATTGTTCCATAATTTGCAACTCTTCCGAAGAAAATGTGCTTTGCTTCGTGTGACTGAAATCACATGCCGGCGATCTTATTACCATTACCGCCAGTGTATTGGAACTGGTGAGTTGTGAAATATTTATCATGTCCTCTAAAAAATGTGGATACTCTGATTACGTTCTCTCATATTTTGCACTTACGTAATGTATTGATTGCAGTTCTGAGCATTTCTGTTATGGTATCGGTTTCTTTCTCCACAGATGTACCGTTTTTGTCACTCTTTATTTACTGTATTCACACAAGCTTCTCCGTATTATCATTTGTATTTAACTAACCAGAGCATGATATAATACTTTAGGTGTGGACGTACTAAGATAGTACTGAAACTAAGAATTTGCTCTTTTGATTCTTTTTTAAAATCTCTTTGCATGAATCCAGTTATATAATTCGTTGGCCTTCTATAATGCCTGGCACACTGCTGACTGGGTCATAACTCCCAGATCTATCACATGGTTCATATTATCAAGTAAAATAGCATTCAATGATCGTCTGTCTTGTTCATATTTACTGTAGAAGTTGAGTGCCTTTTATTTACGTGATATTGAAATCCATTTGCCATATCTGGGCCTAGTTAAACAGATTATCAGGATATCTCTGAATCACCTGTCTTTATAAAGATCCATATCCTCTACCTTTTGCATCATCAGCATGTTTAGTTGGCAACACAAGCTGGTGCTGGAGAGGAACGCCTTCGAACAGTCTACCGAATACTAGACGGCTTCGCTGCCTGGGTATTCAAACGCCCTTCAGCACCCTCCCTATCTACTGAAAGGGGGGACTGTGGCCTACATTAGGGAGACAACTTCAGCCTGCAGTCTACTGGGCTAGCATTAAGATGAGCCTGGAGTTGTAACTACAACTGCTACAACACGGCTCTCATCAATATCCCGCAGATGAAGTCTGAGTGCCCTAGTGCGGCTAAGCCTCGAGTAGCTTTTGTTTGTTCGTCCGCTTGTTTACGCTCTAGAGGCCGCAAATAGGGACTGACATTAACGAGGGAGATACTAAAAATCCTCTCCGTCTGACGATGTGCCTGAAATCAACCCCAATTGTACAGTGACAAAGAAAGGTCAAGACCAAGGAGCAAACATCTTTATTTACAGGAGTATAGGCATAACATTGTTTTATTGGAAACGGTGTTCAAACTGCAGTAACTTAAGACCTCATCACATTTATTACATGACCCACTGGAAACTGGCAAATTACAGAAAACTTCAAATAGGCTATATGCCAGTGTCCTGCATCATTAGGAAGGGAGACAGTCAGATGGGTAGGAAAGGAAGTATGTAGAGAGGTCAAACAGGGAGGTAAGTACGGAAGGTAGTAGGGAGGTAGAGGTCGGTAGGGACGTTGGCAGCTAGGGAGTCGAGTGGGTAGGTAATTAAGTCAGTAGGTAGGAAGAAAGGTAAGCAGGAAAGAAGACAGGCAGTGAAGAAGGTACGGAAGTAGGTAGGGAAGTAGACAGGAACTTAGGCAGGCAGGCAAGTAGGTAGGTAGGTGGGTAGCAGGGGGGGAGGGAGGGAGGGAGGAAAGAAGGTAGACAGGGAGGTAAGTAGGGAAGTGCAGGTAGATAAGTAAGGAAGTTGGCAGGGAGGTAGAATGAGGAGACACATAGATAGGAAGGGAGGTAGGTAAGGAGGAACGGTAGTTAGGACGGTAGGTAAGCTACAAAAAGCGATAAGAAGTGCATGTTAATTTTTCATGTGCCAAAGCAATACAATCCTCCTTAACACCTCCTGGTGAAAGGATCACTTAGTTTAATAGAATGATTGCAAAACCTGAGATTAGCACATAACAAAGAATCTTCTGTTTACAACAGGGATCACAGAAGTCTTTGTTTTCGGAATCATATCATGGCAACCTGTTGCTAGTGTGCATGTTTTATAAAAAAAAAAAAAAAATGGAATCAAAGTTGCACCTTGTGGTACTCAGCTTGTAATGTCCTCCTACTCATTTTTCTTCCATTTATTACGATTCGTTGTTTACATCCTTTAACCCAGTTATGAGTCTACCCGAGAAAAATACCACTGAAATCATGCGACTTTAATCTTTGAAAGTCTTTTATCAGGAACTTTATCTAATGCCTTTTGAAAATTGAGATTGGGAGTCAGATTACATATTCAATAAGTGATTGCAAAACACCAAGAGCTTTGTAAAGCATTAGAAATAATTATGTGATTCATGTTGTGAATCTTGTAGTAAATATGATTATTTTCAATTGTTTAAGAAACTTGCTTCTGATACTGGTTTGAAATAACTCTGAAACCATAGCTGTTAAGCTACCTGGACAGTAATTTTCTATAGTGGTATGTGATTTTCTTTGGTAGCCTTTAATTACTTGTTGCCTTGCTACTCCTTAATGATATGTTGATGAGTTCATCGACAGTCTCTGATGTATTACTCCTTATTTTCCTTTATGCTCGTAGAAATATATAATCAGGGCCTGGCACTTTTCTCACTTTGAAGTCATCGATTTCAAGCAATACGTCTTTCTATACGGTACTGTTTCTATTGCATCCTCCTTTATTGCTTTCACCAGAAGCGTTGAGGCTTGGTTAAGCTTGTCGGTCCACATATTTTAGGTAAAAGTGAGTAGTCACTTCTTTAAACAGCATCACATGAACAATAAACAGAAACCAACTGTTGGATTTGAGTTCTTTAAGGCACATCCAGTTGATACATCCATTTTTTGCAATAGATAACACTTACCATATTAAAATGGTTTCCTAGGTTACAGAGAACGGTTTGGCTTGTTATTCAGCAGTCTCCTAGGGGTTGCACTACACTGATCAGTGGATAGTGGGGGTTCCATCATAGATTATGTTATTCCTTTGTAAGTGAACAGTAAAATTTGTGCTGAAAATACTTGTATTTACCACTTTAAATCATCACACAGAGAGAAATGGAATTTTAGACAACTTCGCATCATCGCCGATATCTCGCCATTCTGTAAAACTAATGGGTCTACTACTGGTGTTATAGCTACCTTACTTTTAATGCAGATAAAAAACTCTCTTGGTTTAAATTATTAATGCTTGCAATGTGTGCTTTATTGATTTTTCTCAGTAGTGGGAGGCTGGAGAGATTGGGCGAGTGTGGGTTAACGTACTGTCATACACTGGTGCAAGATTTCTACCAGTTGTGAATCCTAAACCATTTGTCGAAAATATTGACACTTTTTACCTCTAACTTTGGAATAATTCAGAAGTAAAGCTGCTTCAGTTAATATATCATCAACAGTCATATGAAACTGATAATCATAATCTACAAGCAAACTTCCGGATTCTGTTGCATCATAGTACTGTAATATTTCATTATTTTGATTTACTGTTTTCTCAGTAGGAAAGGGACATACCTATATATCATCTTAAAAGAAAGTTCATTGTATTAGATTGTAGGCTATCAGATATTTGAAGGAAACACTTCAGAACTTGCTCTGGTCACATCATTAAATTCAGCTGATAGTGTTACACTAGGGGGAAAATTTCCTCCTATGGTGACATTTAATCCAAAATTTGTGGATGGCAGTTTTCAGTACAGTTACTAGAAAATATGTAACTAAATTTGTACTGTTTTTCAGATATTAAATACAATATCCCATTCACAGCTAGGACTAGTACAGGTTCTACTATACGTGTATCCATCAGAGTTAAATTGTTTGAGTGGTATGATTTCTCACAATGAAACAAAATATTCTGTTGTTAACCCAAATAAAATGTCCAAATGCACAAGCTGCAGAGAAAGTGTTAATGATCCCGATTACTTTAATCCCATTGCTTATACATGTTATTTTTACAAGAGACTTGTTCTAGGAAATTTTCAATGAAGCTGGTAAGCTATGTGGGTCGATGTGATAAATAAATCGAAATAGCGAAACGCTGATATTTAGGGCCGTTCTGAATCTATCTATCTCTATCTATACTGTATATATATATATATATATATATATATATATATATATATATATATATATATATATATATATATATATATATATATACGAGGAGTGGTAAAAAAAGGTCGGTGAATGTTAGAATAACAGTATTTTATTGAACATTAGGTGCATGCATTAGACATTCACATCAAAGTACTCCCCTCCTGCACACACACACACACACACACACACACACACACTTGTTCCACCGTTCCTGCCACTGCCTGAAACATTGCTGGAAGTCCTCCTTCTTGATCTCCTTCAGAAGGCTTGTCGTCTTGGAAAAACGAGACGAAACGAGACGATAATTATTCTTCCCCCTCCTAAATTGTTGTACATCTTTAATTTCTCTCCATCACAACTGTACAGTAAAGCCATACTTTCCATCCTTCACAACTTCTGCTTCTTTACCATGTCCTGTCCTCCACTAATACTTCTTCATTACTTCTCTGCTACCATTCCTCCTTTTCTACTTTCCCTTCACTATGTCTCCTCGTTCACCACCTACTATCCTTCACTACTTCTCCTCCTTAGCTACTGCCTATCCTTTACTTCCCATCATTCACTCTATCGTTGTATCACTGTATCAGTCACTTTATACTTACATGCTGGAGAGGACGGTTTTATGTGGCAGCACCAGTGCAGCCGGATAGTTCTGCTGCTGATACACAAACGTCCCTCAATCCCCTCCCTGTCCTCCACAAGAGAGTTGGTGGGGTGCAGAAGAAAGGTACTGTACCTTCAGGCTACAGTGCACAGGGTTTATGTTTTAGGTGAACCTGGGGCCACACCAACAACAACAATACCTTCAATTGCTACTGCTACTACTACTACTACTACCGCCACCACCGCCTCCACCACCACCAATATTAGTGTGTTCGTACATCTATACTATGGACATTTCCCTAATGCACGGCTTCCACTTTCTCTTCTTCAGTACGTTACTTCCCTTCCTTCGCTATGGCACTCCTGCCACTTTCCCTTCTTTATTTGCTTCCCCTTCTCCCTCACCTTTCACCATCTCCTACAGACGTGACCTGGGTTACACCTGGAATCGCGCACGGGAAGTGCATTATGGAGGTAAAGGTGAAGGTAAAGGTGGGGAGGTGATGGGAGGTGTGAGGGGAGGCGGTGAGGGGCGACTGGAGAGAGAATAAAAGGAGAGAGGAGAAAGAAGAAGAGGAAGGCTTTGGAGAATGTTTACAGACCACTCAGGGATCATCATGGTAGAATTGATAGATATTAGTTTTTCAGAGTCACAGCTTTCCTCTAGAATAGGACATGAAACAATCAAATTTCATCCAGGTTGCTGTTTGTACTGCTGGTGACTAGGGACGTAAGGGAACCAAACTTTGTCTTCGAGTCTGACCTGCCTGGGGATCAAACTCGAATTTTTGCACTTTGGGACTATATGTGCTAACCATTAACTGAGAGAGGAGTAGGAAGGGAGGGGGAGTGGTTGAGAGGGGAGGAGGAAGAGTTGAATGGTGAGAGGAACTGGGAGGTGGAGAGAGTAAAAGGGAATGCGATGGGAATGAGACAGGAAAGGGTAAATATAAACTGTTTTAAGCTCAAGTTGCTTTTTAAATTGCTTCTTTTCACTCATACACATAAACCCTTCACAAAATACATCTAGAACGAATATTAAAGTTAAATACGCACTACATCCTATTAATAATCCACTGATATGGGAGAAATATTTATTCTAGGAAACGGTTAAGGTATTTTACGAACACGGCTGCCGGGGCAAAATTTCCTTGAAAACTGATATAAACTCAACAAAATGTTTTCCTTTTTCTCTGTTAGTTCATCCCTCCAGCACAAAAATTTAAACGCTACCTAATTCAGAATATTAATTCAACGTAAACAGCTGCGAGTGTCAGAACAGTTATTTCAGTGGAGATAATCTTTTCCGCTCTGTAATAATAATAATTTGTTTAACCCAGGTAGGTCTTCTTCATAATATTCTTGCTCTCACCACAATGTTGTATTCATATTAGAATAGACATTTCGAGCTGGAGGGGGTTAGATACGGTCTTCAATAATCCTTTTGCTACCAAGGGTTCTCCTGCGTTGAGAAATATCGCGTAAAGTTAACAAGAATATAGCGAAATAATACGTCATCGGACATAAGACGTTAAATGCATCTACAAAAAAGTAATGTATAATATAAACAACAGTTTTTCAACATCTAATATCCGTGCATATCGTCGATCAGTTGTGAACATAAATGACTTTGCGATTCTTGCCCATTTTATGTCTTTCAGAAGGCAAGAAACAAAACGAAAATCATTTCAACCAACCAAAAAGGTGAAACTACAGTAGAAAGTAGATAATGTGAAGAACATCTGTTCTCAAAATAATTCTTATCACAAGCTATTCAAGTCAAACATGTGTTTTACTAAAACACGTTTCAGTTTTAATTTAGACAACTTTTACCTAGTAACAATTACTGTACCCCACCCCGTACCCTCCCCAACCGATAAGTCCTCCTGCCTTTACTGTTCCCAATCACCTCCTAATCATTTACTCCTTTCATCCCCATAAAGGAATACAAAAATTAAAAAATAATTACAACCCTTCCTCCTGCCATAAACCTCATTAAAAGTACTCGCAATCACTCAGCCCTCAGGACCACCACAAGTCCCACGTCCCCTCCCATTCATATCCACCCCAGCCGGAATCCTGCTCCTCCTGCCATAAACCTCATTAGTATTACTTCAAACTTCCACAACCCGCCACCATCCACACTCCCACTCCCTCTTCCATTCATCTCATTATTACTTTTCTAGAACCTCACCATCGTCAACTCCCCCTGCCTCTCCTATTCATCGCCACCCCAGCGCAACTTCCTCTCGCACACACCTCATCAGTATTACCCCTAAATAACACCGCACTCCAACCCCGTCTTCCCTTCCCCTACCATACATCCCTCATTTCACCCCCCTCCCCCTATTCACCTCGTTACAAGTGTCTCTAAATATTTCTTCCCCCTTGTTCACCCAGTAGTATAGTTAGGGACCTAGATATACTTTCGATTGTTGCGTGTAATATTTTAAAAAATTTGGGACATAACTGGAAAGGGTTATCAACTTTAAGGACCGTCATGTATAGTCGACAGGCTTTAATCTGAATCTCCTGCTGCCAGGGAGTCGATGGCGCATTAGTCAGCACCTCTAGCTCGCAATTAGAAGTATCACAGTTCGATTTTTCGGACCGGTCAGACTCCTACGCAGAACTGTATCCCCCTTGTCTCTGCTGGCACATGACTATAGATGGAGACCTAGAAGTAAATTTGACTGTTGTTGGTCGGTTCTACTGAAATTTAAAGGGGGGATATAGTGAATGTAATTGTCTACATTAATGACTCGTGTAACTGACAGGCATTAAGTTAATCTAAACGTTCTTCCTCAACCGCAAAATCACTTTGGCCTTCCAACCCCCCAGCCCATCCCGCCACAGCTGACCCCTCACACTGATATCACGACAGTACCCAGAGGTGGTATTTATAGACTGTCTAGGGCTTATATTTACATATGAGATCGCTTACTTTTACCTACGTCTTCACTCATACACATGCCACGTATTTCACAAACTTCATATACTTTTCTAAGTTGTGTATCAGATCACATTTTTAGGTACGTTTGTCTTCATTCTTACAGAGATCAGAAGTTTTACAGCCAGACTAGTCAATAAAGAAGTAAAAAATACAGTGAAACAAAAATTATTTAATGGTAACTGGTAAATTAAACTGGTTAGCACTCAAGCTCCTATGTTCAGACTGTTAAATAAAATCGTTTAGTGTTAAGTGAAACAGAATGGCAGAGTTGTCCCGACGATAATGGTTATTGATGTCATTCTCATGCTCCTATACTTGCAAATTAATGAAATCGACAAACATTAGGTGGAACAAACTACCTAATTTGTCTCGAACTGTAGTAACTAGAGTGGAAAATATGACGGCGAAAAATGATCCCTGATACTAATTAATTACTATGGAGATTTGCTTATCCAGGAAATTGGTTAAAATCTTTGATAAACACGAACCCAGGAGCCCGTCTTATCAGGGTCAGGGTCACCAGTCGAACCCCAGGGCTGATAACAGGTACTCCACTCACATAAGCAACAAATACATAAAGGAATTCTCACAGGCAATCCATGCACGTCCCTCTATATCTTGTTAGCCTTCCTTCCCCAGGGATATCTCTGCAGTACCTCCGCAAAAGGATGTTATGTGTTTGACTAGATTTGTTTCTCGGTCTGTCCGACTTTCAGCAACACTATTCGAAAACAGTTATATGGAACTGCACCATATTTGAATAATGACTGAGTACCATCAGATGAACAATTGACTAAATTTAAGGAGAAAAGATCACTGGTCAAAGTCAAGGTCATGAGAAGCGAAAAATTACTACATTTACTTGCACCAAATTTGGATATGGTTTTAGGTCAACCAGAATAACATGTGCATCGGTTTTGGGTGTACAGAGTCAGATTTTAAGGTTAAAACCATAAAAAATACAAAAAAATTGCTCAATATGCACATCGCATAAATGAAACAAGATACATGCATGGGTCATACACTATAATGTTACAGAAGTCCCTGTATTTCGTGCTGTAGTCTTGAAGCATGACTTTGAACTATTGTCAAGAAGTCAAAGCCAAAACTGCCCCCATGTGACTTTGAACTTTGAAACCTTGATGTAGTAAGTATGCGCTCCCTAAGTGCTTATTGTTCGTAAAGATTTTTTCCTTATTACCTTTCTGAACATAGGTATCAGATACACGCCATCAAAGAAGTGCTGGTTCACTTTCCTCGCGAAAAAAATCAGACGCCACAGATGATGGATACAACACATTGCCCGTTGTTCCCACTAAACGTTAATAGCTCTGCTTTCCTTGAGGATGCAATATATTAATTTTTTTTTATCCTAATCATGGAAATTAATCCTATTATATGCACATTTATACGTATTTCTGAGGATACCACGAGCTGTACTATTGTTTACCATATCACCGGAACCCCCCTCCCTCCCTCCCGTGCGATTTTTTTTTTTTCTTGTGTAGCTTACATCAGGAACTTTGTCTAATGCATTCCATCATATCCAATATTGACTCAGTAAGAATAAGAACACACACACACACACACACACCTTCATCGTGGACATTTTGCGTTTGCCAGGAGCCACCTGTATTTAGCAGCTGTCATCTTCACCGATCTGCCCCGGCCAAAATCCGGGTTCGAATCGAGCCGTGGTGGATATTTATCCCTTCACAACGATGACGTGACTTTCTTTTTTTGTTGCTACTTCCTGACGATTTCATGCAGCTCGTGTGAGATTTTTCGAATACAAAGGATAAAACACAGTCTTCATTAACCTCTTGACTAGTAAGGTGTTCTAAAAGGAAAAAAAAAAAGTATAGTCAGCAGCAAGAATGACACTCAAAAGACGTCATCGACTGAGGGGGTTAAGGATCGACACATACAAACAAGGTCACTACAACAGTTCGCCTCGTATGCACTGTTTCCGCTATAAACACTCCTTCCCGATTTGTACTTGCCAGCATGATCAACCCTTTCTGCACGACGACGTAATTTTCTTAATGGGATATTCTTGCTAGCACCTGATGGTTTAATTTAGCTTTTGGGAAACCTTGCGCTGGGTAAGACTTGAAAGGAAGCAGTTTCCCACAATCCCTAAAGACTTCCCACAGGTTAAGTGAAATAGTCCGGTGAGAACAACTTAGATATAAATATGCCATGAAATTGAAGAAGCTAATGATTCTGGTTAGCATTCTCCCTTCGAAGAAAAGGTCTGGTTCTGCTGTGGACCTGATATGGATTGAAAGTACCGATACAGAATTCTGTCTCTTCCAAGTAGTTGTATTTGGCTGTATGGCGAGTGTGCGTTTATGTCACGTACTGCATTTGCATTAATATCCTAGTTATTGTATTGTGATCTTGATTTATCGTCAGAATATAAGCATACAATCACGGACACACTACCGTACATCATGAATCCATTTTCTCGATGGAAGTAGGCAAAAACTAATCCAAAATCATCATCATCATCATCATCACTAATAACTTGAGCATTATTATTGTTCCTGATGAAAGTGCAGGCAGGTCGAAAATGACTGATTTGGCTTTTACGGTAGGCAGACTGACTCAAGCAAGTTTTATTTTTTGTAATGTGAATTACTTTTATTCCGTTCCTGAACATATGATTCATGTATGGAGGCGCTATCTGCGGCATCGATCTAGCTGTCAATATATAAGTTGCGTTTCATTTATTTTCGACAGTTTTATGAGTGTGTGAAGAGTTGAAGGATGAGTGTGTGAAGTGTGACGAGTGCGTGAGTGAGGTGTTGGCTGATAAGTGTGTGGAGTGTGTAGAGTTAACATGTGAAAAGGAGAGCTGAGGAGTGAGTGTGTGCTGTGTAGTGTGCGTGTGTGACGGTGTGGCGGGGATGAATGAGGGGCATCACGTAGCTCGATGTGGGTTAGAGTGGTGTGTGGGAGAGCTTGCACCTGTCACACACCACACCATCACAACTAACATTCCACACCTGTCACTCATCACACCTTACTTCAACATAACTGATATGCCATACCTGTTACACACCACATCTGTCACCTCCACATCACCACACTACACCATCCCCCGGCAACACACCTGGCACACCTCACACCTGTCATTCAAACACACCTGTCACACACCACCATCACCACATACTTGACACTCTCCAAGTCTGCCACATCCGCAGCACAACTTTCATATTCACCTCCTCATCCTACCACAACACATTAAACACTCCACCTCTGTCCCATTCCACATCACAGTTAATCCGCTCCATACCTGCCTTAAAAACTCCGTACTCTGAAACGTCCCTGCCCCACAGCTGTCTCACTTCTCATCCTTACTCCACACCTATACGTGCTTATATCTGACCCACATCAAACCACACGCCATCTACTATAATCCATCTGATCCACTCAGCATCTCCATTCTCCACATCTGTCACTCTCCGCACCTGATTCACTTAACACTTGAAGCACACCATACTACATGCCATACAGTATTTCACTACATCACATCATATCGCACCACACCACACCACACCTCACCCCACCTTTCTACTCATCTGTCCTAGAGTTCAACCGTCCAGCTCCACACGTACATCGCACTACACCTGCCTGCCCAGTGTGTTCCACTCCACTCCCGCACCACACGACATCGAACTCACTCTCCTCCATAATACCTCTCTACTTCAGCCTTTAACCCACTATACACAACCTTACTCCATTCCTACACCCCACCACTCCACAGCTCTCCCTATTCAGCATTTACACAACATACCACCCCGTGCTCCACATTTCTGTCACACCACACCTCCCTGTTCCATATCAACATTTCTCTGTCACCTGTTTTGTTAGAACACGTTCCAACCTTAATATAGACAACATTAACCTAAAAATAATTACCGTACCCCCCAAACCGCCATCTCCCCCTCCCCTTACACCACACCTTCCTGCTGCATACGTGTCATATCACAATGCTCCATCCCATATCTACACTATGACCTTTGTGCAGTCGATAGATTTTAATCGATTCAGTCTACAGGCGTAATTTTTATTTTATCACTGCCTCCAACATACAGTGTTTTTCATATTAGGAGGGACCTCTATTGCTGGTGGTACCGGTGACAAGTATCCCATTCAGGTCGAAAAGTCTCTCCTAAGCTGAGTAAAATAGTCGGAGATAGCAATAGTAAAGTAAAATGTCTGTCAGCGTAAAGTAGTGGTTTGTATAAGTATGCATCTTCTCCTTTTCTAGCTGCCGTTTCAAATATCTCCTAACATACATTGAATTCTCCTTTTCAGTTTTTTTCTAATCTCGCTTGCTCCAAGGAGGTTATGTTATTTTATCTATGTTCATACCAGACAATTCAGGAGAGGTGCCTTATAATGGCGGGGCTATATTTCCCCCTAAGCTTAACAAAATTCGTCTATCTGTAGCTGTAATAATAACACAGGAATTACGACATCGGATCAAAGGGTTTAACAACAAATACCTTACAAATTATTTTCTTCCCAGTTATGAATCCCTTCCCTACGATGACGCATTTTACATTTTACGAGTATTCTTGCTGCTTCACACGATTTTTTATTTTAGCTTAATGAAGTCCCGTCATTAGTGAAGCGGTTAGTATCAAACCCCTCTATGATGAGGGGTTTATCTATTTACTTACGTATGCTGTGGCCCGTCTCTC
This sequence comes from Coenobita brevimanus, assembly GCF_032717465.1. NCBI lineage: Eukaryota > Metazoa > Arthropoda > Malacostraca > Decapoda > Coenobitidae > Coenobita > Coenobita brevimanus. The sequence continues at coordinate 41,313,224 of NC_136976.1, forward strand.
TGATTCAGTTTAGTGGATATTTCTCGACGAGGGGAAGGATTCATAACTTTGCCACATCTTTCTTTTTACCACGCTCAGGCACCTGTTACTCTTAGGTAAATAAAATCGAGTAGTGTTAGCCAGAGGAGAACACCAGAGTTGTCCTGATCACGAGAGGGTTAATGGTACCTGAAATAACACTCTAAACTTCGTATAACTTACACTTTCCCGAATAAAATGGCTGGCGTTGACTGTAACAGAATACAAGAGGTGTCTGTGTCATCATGGGTTAACTAGACCTTCCTCAAAAGCCTTATCTATTATCTGCTTTCTACATTACTAACTTATTTATTACTACGTTGATGTATTACTGCTTGAATTATTACCTCCGATATATCTTAAAAGTTGATGTATAAACTAATTATTCCCACCTTACTTTTTGCAGTCTATTTATCATCTACCATATATATTACTTACGTTATGAACTAATTAAATTATCTATTACTTACCTTATTACTACCAAATTAAGTACCTGCCTTATTACTAATTGCCTACCTTATTTTTTTTTTTTTTATTTTTTTTTTTATGCGAGGAAGAAGGAACCAAAGGCCATGAGCCCGCAGTAACAGTTCCCTCCAAGAGAAAAACAAAATACAATAGAGAGCCAAATTCAAGATCCGATCATTTTGAGATGCCTGGACACACTGCGTTTGAATGACTGGAGATCATAGGCAGGAGGAAATACAGACAGAGGGAGACAGTTCCAGAGCTGACCTGTTGCATGAATGAACGACTGGGAGTAACGGTTAACTCTTGCATTAGAGAGTTGGACAGAAAAGGGATGAGAGTTTGCTGCCAGACGGGTGCTACGCGCCCGTCGTAGAGGTGGAGGAATGCAAGCAGACAGTTCAGAGGAGCAGTGACCATTAAAGTAGCGATAGAAAAGAGATAAAGATGCAACAGTGCGGCGAAGAGACAGAGGTTGAAGGGAGTCAGTAAGAGGAGGAGAGTTAATGAGACGAAAAGCCTTTGACTCCACCCTATTGAGAAGAGCTGTATGTGGGGAGCCTCCCCACACACGAGAGTTGTACTCCACACAGGGGCGGATAAAACCCCTGTATAGAGTCAACAATTGTGCAGGGGTAAAGAAAGAGCGGAGTCGGCTTAGCACACTCAATCTCTTGGAAGCAGATTTTACAAGAGATGTAATATGATCTTTCCAAGATAAGTCCCGAGTAAATGAAACCCCAAGCATGTTCAAGGATGATGCAGGATTAATCTGAATATTATTAAACATTAGTGGGTATACCTGTGGAAGATTTTGTCGGGTTGATAGGTGTAAGAACTGAGTCTTAGAAGCATTAAAGACAACCATATTATTTTTACCCCAGTCAGAGATATGAGCCAAGTCAGACATTAGGTGTGCCATAGCCTCATCCCTTGTTTCTTGAAGTAACTGTTGAGATGGGCGTTGCGGGAACCGAATGGAAAGGTGAAGGGTGGAGTCATCAGCGTATGAGTGGATAGGGTTAGATGTACAGCTTAGAAGATCATTGATGAATAAAAGGAAGAGAGTTGGTGATAGGACAGAGCCCTGAGGAACACCACTGTTGATAGATCTAGGAGAAGAACGATGGCCGTCTACGACAGCAGCTATAGAACGACCAGAAAGGAAGCTAGCGATGAAGGTACAGATAGAAGGATAGAAACCGTAGGAGGGCAGTTTGGAAATTAAAGATTTATGCCAGACTCGATCGAAAGCCTTTGAGATGTCAAGTGCAATGGCAAAGCTTTCGCCAAAGTCCCGAAAGGAGGATGACCAGGAGTCTGAAAGGTAGGTGAGAAGATCGCCAGTGGAGCGTCCCTGACGGAACCCATACTGACGATCGGAAAGAAGGTTGTGATAGGAAAGATGCCTTAAAATTTTTTTATTAAGAATTGACTCGAAAACTTTTGAAATACAGGACGTTAAAGCAATTGGACGATAGTTGGAGGGTTGGGAGTGGTCACCCTTCTTTGGGACTGGCTGAATGAGAGCAAACTTCCAGCAAGAAGGAAAGGTACAAGTTGACAGACAAAGGCGAAATAGTTTGCCTAGGCAGGGTGTAAGCACAGAAGCACAGTTTTTGAGAACAACAGGAGGGACCCCATCAGGCCCATATGCCTTGTTAGTACTGAGGCCAGTAATGGCAGAAAATACATCAACTGAAGAAATTTTAATGTCAGCCATGAGGAAGTCAGAGGGGGAAGTGATGGAGGAACAGCACCGGAATCGTCTAAGGTGGAATTGGAGGAGAAAGTCTGTGCGAAGAGATCTGCTTTATCAGTAGAAGAAATAGCTACAGAACCATCAGAGTAGAAAAGAGGAGGGAAGGATGATGAGGTAAAGTTGTTAGAAAGATTTTTGGCAAGGTGCCAGAAGGAGCGGGAAGAATTCGAGTTGGAGAGTTGAGAGCATTTAGTATGGATGAAATTATTTTTAGTAGAGCGAAGAACAGACTTAGCACGATTCCGGGCAGAAACGTAAAGATTATGTGATTCAGGGGTGGGTTGGCTCCGGTACCATTTGTAGGCCTTCTCCTTGTTGCGGACAGCATTAGAACAAGCGTGATTAAACCAAGGCTTTCTTGCGTTAGTCAAAGGATATGAGAAAGGAATGTATGCTTCCATGCCCGAGAGAAGAACCTCCGTAATGCGCAAGGCACACTCAGATGGCTCACGGCCATGGAAGCAATAATCATTCCAGGGAAAATCAAAGAAGTACTGCCTGAGGGCCTCCCAGTCCGCAGCTCCAAAATGCCAGAGACGACGTTTCCCTGGAGGGTCCGCAGGCCGTACTGGAGCGATAGGACAGGTTAAGGTAATAAGGTTGTGATCGGAGGAGCCCAACGGAGAGAAAAGATTAACAGAGTAAGCAGAAGGATTAGTTGTGAGGAAGAGGTCAAGTATGTTGGAGCTCTCTCCAAGGCGGTCAGGGATACGGGTAGGGTGCTGTACAAGCTGCTCTAGGTCATTAAGGATAGAAAAGATGTAGGCTTGTTCACCAGGTGGATCCGTGAAAGGAGAGGAGAGCCAAAGGTGGTGGTGAACATTGAAATCTCCAAGAATGGAGATTTCAGAGAAAGGAGAAATGGACAGAATGTGTTCCATCGTAGAAGTAAGATAGTCGAAGAATTTTTGATAGTCAGTAGAATTAGGGGATAAGTAAACAGCACAGATATATTTAGTCAGAGAATGACAGGAAAGCCGAAGCCAGAGAGTGGAGAATTCAGAAGAATCAAGTTCAGTAACACGAGAGCAAGATAAGTCGTTGCGTATGTATACACAACAGCCACCTTTGGCTTTGAAATGAGTATAGAGAAAGTAGGAGGATACAGAAAAGGGTTTGCTGTCAGTTGCCTCAGACAGCTGAGTCTCCGTTAGAAAAAGAAGGTGAGGTTTAGAGGAGGAGAGGTGGTGCTCAACAGAGCGAAAGTTAGATGAAAGGCCGCGAATGTTGCAGAAATGAAGAAGAAGAGAGTCAGACAGTGGTTCCAGGCACCTCGAGTCGTCACCGGGAGAGGGGCATACATACATACATACCGCGTGTAATACGCACTTTTTTTTTTCCTAAATTAGTTTTCTGGCAACAGGTTTAACAACCTTCCTAGACACCTGATATCCTTGTAACACTGCTGCTCAAGAACACACACACACACACACACACACACACACACACACACACAGGCCTAATTATACCCATTTCCATGTCCTCATTTCGACATGATGGGCCGGTGAGGATGGGAAAGATTACACAAGACATAAAAAAAAAAAAAGGGACCAAAAAGAATCCAGTTTCACGAGACAAAATTACGACAGACCTCCTTCAAAAAATGTAGAAAATGTGATTCACAAGACGCAAAATAATAATGAGGCCTCCTTCTCCATCTTTTTCATCCCCTTGTGCTGGGAAGAAAAAGAAAAGTCCATCAAAGCCTCCTCTGTGTATGTGTGTGTGTGTGTGTGTGTGTGTGTGTGTGTGTGTGTGTGTGTGTGTGTGTGTGTGTGTGTGTGTGTGCGTCGAAGGAGGTCAACTGGAGAAAATGAAGGTGGGGGGGAAAGATGACGAGGGGAAAAATGCAACCTAAGTGAAGTGTATTACCCACATCACCCCACCCTATCCCTTCCTCCCCCTCCCCCTTCACACACCCTCTCCCGGCCATCCCTTCTCCCTTCATCCCTCCCACCCCAACCCTCAGGTCCTCTGGCTTTGATGGAACACGAAATACCAGGAAACATTATTATTTTTTGCCATTGTGTTGCTAAGAGGGTCACTTTTTTCCTGCTTGCTTGTTCACTCTCTCTCTCTCTTTGCTTCATGCTTGTCTTTTTCGCTTCTCTCTCCTTCTCTTTCTCTCTCCTTCTCTCTCTCTCTCTCTCTCTCTCTCTCTCTTTTCTTCACGTCCCTTCCCCGCCTTGTCATTCGTTAACTAAGCTGCCTCTCATCCCCTCTTATTGTTCCTCTGTCTGTCATCTTGATTCTCTCTGAAGTGGAGGAGCCTGGGTGCATTGGTCAGCACATCCAACTCGAAGCCGGAAAAACTCGAGTTCGATTCTTAGGCCTGTCAGAGTCGTTGACTTCGTGTTCCCCCTTGTCCCTGTTCAGTTAGGCACACTGATGTTAAATATAATAAAGGACCATTCTCTAGGGAAAGACTGAGACCTAGTAAACAAACGCGTGTGTTGACTGCGTAACCTGGGTGTTCTGAAAATGAAGAGGTGAGACAGGCTGGAAATTTGGTGGTCTGTGGGGCCGAGACAAAAATATAATCGGTGAAAGTGAATATTGCTTCATAAGTGGCTTGGGCGTAGGTTTAACTGAATATGTCCACCGAGCATGAAAGTGCCTGGAGGGGGGGATTGAAGAAATGAGCCTAGGGAACAAAATAATGGTTGGAATGAGTTGGCTTTGTGGAGGGCGCTGGGGACGGGCCATGGGTGTATATCCTGTGAAAATGGGTGCTGTATGGTTAATGGTGTAGATGCAGTAAATGTTTCTTTTTTAATTTCTCGAGCAACAACAAACATATAAGTTGCTCTCTTATACCTGGCGACTAGCGACACAGATCAAAATTTACTCCCTTAATGACCCTTGTTCACCTGACAGACCTATATCAAAGCTTTCTTCTTTTGCCATATACTTTCTTCTTTTTGTCCTCCATTTGGTAACATCTTCTTTCTCCTCTCATTTCTTCTTTTCCTTTTTCTCCCACCTTTTGTCTTTCTTCCTTCTCCTTTCTCATTCATCCTTTCCTCTCATCTCCCTTTCCTTCTCCTCATCTCTCCTGTCTCCCTTCCCATAGCCACGCTTGAGTTCCTGTGGCCTTTTTCCCCTATTCGCATACTCTCTGTCTCTGTCTCTCTCTCTCTCTCTCATTTATTTTCTCCATCTATCTTCAATCCTCCTCTTTCACTTTCACTCCCCCAACACAACTCTTTCCTCCCTCCCTCCCCTCCCCTCTCCCTCCCCCTCCTTGAACTAACTCTTTCATCTCCGCATTGAAGTCTGCATTTTTTCTCTCGTGTTGTGGACTCTTTCTCTGTCGCTTCTCCTCTGTTCCTCGACGCTTCCTTCTCTCTCCTTCTATTCCCTCCCTCCTTCTCCCCCTTTCCCTTCCATCCTCCCTTCTCCCACCCCACTACCTAACTCACTACCTTTCTCTTCCGCCACCTCCATTTTTCCATCCCTCCGCCTTCTCCCTTTCCCTTCCTTCCTTCCCTTCATTCCCCTTCTCCGAATCTTCCTCTCCTCTTTCCTTCCTCTCTTCCTCTCTTTCTCCGCTTTCCCTCCTCTTTCTTTCCTTCTTTCCCCGCTATTCATCTGCATTTTCTCACTTTTCCCCTCTTTCTTCTCTTTCTTCCTTCTACTTCAACGTCTTTGTCTCTTTTGTTTTTTCTTCCTACATAACCTTTTCACCAAGATTATTATTATTTTTTTCTAATTCTTGCTACCACACAGACGATTATTTTGCCTATAAGAATTTTTTTAAACTGGAGGATTAAGTTAATAGTCTTCTGTAGTCCCCTTACTGATGACGTTAACATCAGCCTGAATAAAATCCCCGTTCTTTATCATATATAAAAGTATAAGGGTCATTGCTGGGAAGGGCTTAAAGCAGCGTCTTGGGCATAGTTTCTCTCTCTCTCTCTCTCTCTCTCTCTCTCTCTCTTTGTAGCTTTGTTTCCCTTCTCGGTACTCTCGCTTCCTTTCTCTTCATCTTATATTTTTCTCTCTTCCCTTTGTTATCCTCCTCCATTTTCCTTAGAACTTTCTTTTGTATTTCAGTCTTTGAAGATGAACTATTGTATCTCCTTCTTAATCATTCGCTATTCATTTATTCTCGGTCATTCATCTTATTCTCGTCTTTCCCCTCCTCGTTTTTGCCACTCTTCCATTTTCTCTTCATTACTCATTCAGTGTCCCAAGGTGAACTCTTGTAATCTTCTCTCCCTCTTGAATCCTCTTTCCTTCCTGGCTTCTCTCATTTCCAGGGTAGGTCTTCCTTGTCTCATATTTTCTCCCTCCCGTTTTTTAAGACTTTCCATCATCATCATCATCATCATAATCATCATTTTAATGGTTATAATTGTTCCATTTAATATTTTCTATCTCAACCATGCCTCCTGAAATGCTTTCCATACATTCCCATCATCATCATCATCATCACCATCATCACCATCAATTCACTGGCTCTTATTGTCTGCTTTCTTACTTCTGTGCGTTCCTCCTTACATCTTTTCTTTCTAATGGTTTTCAATGTTGCCTTCCTGCCCATCACCATTCAGCAAGGGTGGAGCAGTGGTATCGCGTTTTACTCGCAATGTACAAGTTCCCTAATCCCTGGTGGACATTTGTTGTGCTTTCTTGCAGTATGTCCTTTCCTGTGCTTCCATACTTTCATAGTTTTGGTTCATTCCGATGGCACGTATTGATTTTGACAGACGCAAACACTAATAAGGCAACACTTCGACTTTGACATGAATTATTCTATTTACAGATACTCTTTCCCCATTTGTATTTCACCAGCAGAAGAAAGGGGACTTCTGATTATCACTCCCCGAGGAGGAAATCCGATCTTGCACTGGACCTAATATGGACTATTTCAGTTGCATTATCATCATCGTTTCATTTTCTCGTTGTCTTCTGTGCACTTTTAATCGTATATTTCTTTTCTTCTCAGTATCATCGACAATTCGGTGCCGGATCCAGCACTTTGGGAAAGCAGGGAGGGGCGCGATTCTTTACGAAATTACCACAAATATGAATTCAAGCTGAATTATTACCATACCCTCACTATTTATTGCTACATCCTTTCTTTTTTGGTTGAAATGCTTTTATGACACTATTTCTGTAAGATATTTATTGCATATATATTTTGGTTAAAAAACATTGTAGTACTGTTAAATGCGATCAATGGTTTTCCCGCAAATAGAGGGAGGGGGGGAGGGGCGTACACCCCCTTCCTTAAATCCGTGGATGAGCATCATTATCACCTTATCACTGGCTATCATTTTATTTTCAATTCATCTTTTATTTCTTGGGAGATCCTTTAACTCCTTCACCTTTCCGTTCTTATCTCCTAACGTACTCCGGGTCTTAGACAGGAGCTTATAAGCATAGCTTAGTAGTTATTCCTTGCCAAATGCTCCTATGTACAGGGTGTGGCCAAAAATTTCTAGTAATTGTTTCACCAATTTGTAATATGTAGGCAGTGATTCAGGCCATTGCTTTTCGTGTATCATTAACTCTTCTCCCTGTCATGCCTCACCAAACAACTGGATACTACGCGCCAGTATACACCACAGCAAGGGCACAATGAGGATGATAGGAACCATGCAACATTTTCTTTTTTTACAGTACTCAAGAGGATGCGGCGTCCTCACAGATGATCAAAAGGAACATCATGTCATTTTTCTCTCCTGCCTGATTGATTGACGTACAATACATCGGATTCATTGTTCTGATTCAAAGTCGTGACTGAGAATGAAACATGGGTTTATGGATATGACCCATGTATCAAAACACAGAGCTCCAAGTGGAAGGCATCAGTGTCACAGAGATCCCTCCCCTCCCAAAGCTCGGCAGTCGAGAATGAAAACAAATGTCATGCTGCTCGAAATTTTTGACGTAGAAGATTTTGTATACATATAATTTCTGCTCAGATGTACTATGTTTAATTCACCTTTCTACCTGGAAGATCTGAAGTGTATGCGTGTAACAGTGAGACGTGAACAGTGCAGTACGTTCAGTGATGGGTGGCTATTTCATCACAATACTTCAAGCCACACATTCCTCGTTAGTCAGTAGTTTTTGGAGGAATAGAATTACATCAGTTCTACTTTGTTCATTTGACAGACTTCGGATGGTTATAACTGATGCTTGAGTCTAATGATCGGTTAATGAAGTTTGCCACCCAGTATCAAAATATTATATTCACGCCTTTTACTATTTTTGTTGTTGTAAACATTACCTTAACTTTAACTCAGTTTTCAGTCTTCTCCATTTTGTAATCAGTTTCTATCAATATTCAGTATTTTCTGTAACAACTCTCTCTCTCTCTCTCTCTCTCTCTCTCTCTCTCTCCAGTCACCCCTTCCCCACCTCCTTCATTTACGCATCTTTTCCCCGTCTTCTGTTCTCCTTGATTTCTTTTCTCCTCCATTCCCGCCTCTCTTGTTTGTTTACATTCGTCCATTTAACTTTTGGCGGGCTTTTTCTCGCCCTGATCAGCTGTTTGGTTTCCCGCGCAAATGGAGTTTTAGTTTTTCTGAATTTCGTTTTCTTTCTAATTATGGCAGCGCTGGAATTCTCTGCTTGTAAGTGTGTGTGTGTGTGTGTGTGTGTGTGTGTGTGTGTGTGTGTGTGTGTGTGTGTGTGTGTGATTTTTATGGACTTGTGTTGTTTGCTCAAAACCTCTCTCTCTCTCTCTCTCTCTCTCTCTCTCTCTCTCTCTCTCTCTCTCTCTCTCTCTCTCTCCTCGTTCCTTTCCCTTTCTCCATACCTCCTCCAGCGCCTTCCTTTCTTCTTCTCCTCATTTTCTTTTTCCTCTATAAGCCCCTTTTCCTCCTACAGCCACTTACTTTCTTCCTTTCCCTTCTCCCTACCTGCTCCAGCCTCTCCCTTTCCCTTTCTTCTCCTTTCTCTTTCTCCCTAGCTCTTCCAGTCTCTGTCTCTTTGCTTTTTACTCTCCCTTTTCTCTTCCAACTTGTTTGTTCCTCCTCGATTCCCATACTCTCTCCCTCCCTCCTCCTTCCCTACCTCCTCTCTCTCTCTCTCTCTCTCTGAACCCCTCTCAACTCCCAATCTCCTCCACTTTGTTGATATCTTTTTCCTCTTTTTTTCTCCTCCCTCTCTCCAAGCTTCCTCCTGCCGCTCGCCCCTCTTTTCCCCTCTTTTTCCCTCTCCCTTCCCCTTTCCTCTCCCTCTCCCTCTCCTCCAGCCCCTCCCTCTCCCCCTCCCCAGCTAATGTACACTGATTCCTCGTCGTGCTTGGGGTTAAAAGGAATTGTTTTCGCCTTTTTGTGAGAATTTTCTTGGCGGCAACACAGCCACACGAGCAGTCCAGGCAAACACAGGAGGAGGAGGAGGAGGAGGAAGAGGAGGAGGATGGGGAGGAGGAGGAGGAGGAGGAGGAATTTACGGGTTGGAAAGAGGAGGTAGAAAAGGAGGAAGAGAGAGAGAGAGAGAGAGAGAGAGAGAGAGAGAGAGAGTGAATAAGAAAAAACGAGGTAGAGAGGAGAAAAAAATGGTGAAGAGGATGGAAAGATGGAAAGGAAAGGGAGAGGGGGGAGAAGGAGGGATAGGAAGCGCGTGGGATGGAGAAGGCAAAGAGGTAAAGGAGGGAGCGAGAGGGATAAGAGAGAAAAAGGAGGGACTGAGAGGGAAGAGTTGCAGGAGGGATGAGAGGAGAAAAGGAATGAAGTAAACGGGCGAGGAGAAGCAAGGTAAGGAAGTTTCGAGAAAGGAAGCTTAGAATGAGGGATAGGGATAGAAAAGGAAAGTGTGAACAAGGCAAAGGACATCTTTGAATAATGCATCCACCCCGGCATGTACTCTTAGGGGATAGAAAGGGGGGCAAACCGCAGAGGTACCGCCTAGGTGCATAGCGAAGTGGGGGGCTGAGGAGGTGGCCGCCCCTACTCTTGAGGGTCTTGAAAGAGTAGGGGGTAAAAAAAAGATTATAAATCTTTAAAAATATATAGATGAATAAATATATATATAAATAAATAGATAAATCACTGTACATATATATATATATATATATATATATATATATATATATATATATATATATATATATATATATATATATATATATATATAAAGAGAGAGAGAAAGAGAGAGAGAGAGAGAGATGAGACTCCCAGATGTATTATTGTTCATTTATTCCATAAGGATCATTAAAAAAGCTTCTTCTTCAGCCAAAATCATTTTCTTGCACTATTTTTCGCCATTTTCACTATAATGAGTTATTATCTAAATATTCCCATTACATACCATCATAGGCCTCAGACAGCCCCTAAAAGTACTTAATTTTCACAAATTTTCCTGGGGGGCCTCGCAGCGTCCCCCCAGACCGCCCAGCTGCAGAGGCTCGCTTCACTCACCCCCACCACCTTTTCAAGAAGCTATAGACGTCTTTCTCCCCCCCCCCCCTTGTGAACTTTCTGATTACGCTCCTGGTACCACCCTGCCTAATTTATGATCCGGGTGAAGAGGTATCATTGTGCAAGATCTTATTTCCGCGGGGAAAAAAACAAAGCTTTGGAAGTGAACGTCAGTGTTGCTTAAGACCTCCAGTGGCCGCCTCCCCCTACCCCAGAGATGGTGACCCTCGGAAATCTTACACTGCCTAAAACCTGGTAAGGGTGAAGGTGAAAAGTTTCGTGTGTTTAGGTAAAAATATTGCACTTGCCCCACAGGGGTCCGTCCCCGTAGGGACAGAGGAGTTCCACCCTGCCTAAAACCTAGTATAAGGAGAGGTCCCCATTGTGTTCACTTCCGTATTTCTAGGTGGAAGAAAAAAAAAAAAAACATGACCGTGCTTACCGGCGTTGGACGGGATCCCTGAACGCAACAGAAAATGGAAAGAAAGAAACGATGGCTAAGAAGAAGGGAGAGAAGGACGTAAAGGAAAGAAATACAGATGTAATGGGAGAAGGGAGAGATAGAGAGGGAAACTGGATGAGGGAGTTGCGAGAAAAAAGTCCCGGAGAGGAAATAGAAGTGCTAGGGAGGAGAGAGAATGGCGGAGGGGGGGGGGGGCAGGGGAAGTGCAGGGGAGAGGCGAGGAGAGGAAGAAAGAAAGAATAAGGAGAGGAAAGAGAGAAAGAAAAACAAGGGAGGAAAAGGGGACAGGTGAGGAGAGCGAGATGAAGAGGAATATAGAGGGAAGAGGGAAAGAGAGGCAAGGGAATAGATGGGGAGAGGCGTTGAAAGAAAGGGGGATGGTACGCGAAGAATAGAAAGAAGAGACAGGGTAAGAGAAGAGGAGAGACGCAAGAAACAGGAAGAAATATATGGATGAGAGAAAGGAAGGCAGGGGAGGGTACAGGAGGAATAAGGAGAGAAAAGAGAAAGAAAATCGAGGGAAGAGAATTGGAGAGGTGGGGAGAGGAAAAAAGGATGCACATCTACGGAAGAGAGGAAAGGCAGGGGAGAAGAGGTAAAAATGAGGAAGGCGGAGGAGGAGGAAGGGGAGAACGTGGGATAAAACGAAAGACAGGGAAACAATAAAGAGGTAGAAAGGGAAACAACTAGAGGTGATGATAAAGGAATAGGTGATAGGAGTAATAACGAATTGAGAACAAGATTGCCAAAATTCCCAGGAGAATGGAAGATGGTCTTCACACAGGTCCAGTACATTGATTCGCTTTTGTGTAAATTGCGACGTCGATAAATAAACATGCAAAAACATAGTACCTCCAAATTCACGTGCTTATATGAACTGACGTTTAATCCACTAAATCCCTCTAAAAGGCCGTAAGAAAAAAATCTTCTGAGGCTACTGGTCCAAGGAACAATTGTGCTAATTATGAAGCGAATTGGCGAGGAAATAAAGGAACATGTTGAAAAAGTTTTTCATAAAAGAAGAATGAGACAAAGGATACACAATAGTTTTCCACATTTTAGGGTGGAGACCTAATGAAAGGAGAGAGGGAGACGTGCGGAAAGGGAGACAACCAAAAAGTGTAAAAGGTAGGAAAGAAAATATGACAGTCAAGAGAAGAGGAGTGAATAAGAGAGAGGAAAGGAAGGAGAATAAATAAGCAAGTGAAGATGAAGTGAGTTAAAAAGAGCTGGGGGAAGGACAAATGTAAACAATCTAATGAACAGGAAAGGGAGTAGGTTCGAAGGGGAAAATGAAGAAAAATTAAATAAAAGGAAGAATAAAGATAAGTAAATTGGAAGAGGAACTACAGTAATGTAAACAAGGAAGGAAAGAAGAAAGACAGGAAATAAGAAAAAGAAGTGGCAGGAGAGTCAGTAAAAGGAAGAGAGAAAGAAGAGTCAGTAAGAGAGGAAATTGGGGAAAGTGAATAAAAGAGGGCAGAGGGACAGTGAGTAAGAGGGAAAAGAGGAAGTTAAATGAATAAGAGGGAAGAGGAAGGGGGAATGAACAAAGGATAAGAGTAAATGAAGAGAGTGAAAGAGAAAGGGAGTAACTAAGAATGGGAGGAGGAAAGAGACTGAATGAGAGTGAAAAGAATGGTGAATAAATATGGTAACAAGGATAAATGACAAGAGTGAAGGTGAGGGGGAGTGAAATGAAAGAGGAAAGAGGAAGGTGAGTGAATAAAAGTGAAGAGGATGGAAAATGAATGAGGTGATAAGAGTGAATGGAGAAAGTGAAGAGAGGGGGATGAGTGGAAATACGAGAAAGGACTAACAGAAGTGGAAATAAGGAAAGAAAATTGATTAGTGTATGCATGGGAGAGATAATAGCGAATTATTGAAGAAGAAACATATAAGCAAAGAAACATGACAAAAAAGGAAAGGGGGAAAAGGAAATGGATAAATGTGGGGTAGAGAATGCATGATGAGGAAAAGGATAACAACCAATGATGCAGAAGTGGAAGAGAGGAAAGATGTAAGACTAAGAAGGGAGGATGAAATGGGGTAGAAAGAGGAAAGGGAAAAAAGGGAAATGAAAACTGAATAATGTAGGAAAGAGGAAATCGACAAATGAGTAGAAGGAGACGATGATGGAGAAAAAAGAGAAGGGAAAAGAACGCTTGCAAGTGAAGAGAAGGAAATAAAGGAAAATGAGAAAGCGAAGAGAGGGATAAAAAAAAAAAGAAAAAAAGGAAAGGGGGGGAAGAAATGGGAAAATATGAAGAGAGAGAGAGAGAGAGAGAGAGAGAGAGAGAGAGAGAGGCGGTATATGGTACTCGAGGAAGATAAACAGACGCTGGTGAATTTTTCCTTCCCACGACATAACTTATTTAGTCCCCCTCTTACCTTTGCCTCTCTCTCTCTCTCTCTCTCTCTCTCTCTCTCTCTCTCTCTCTCTCTCTCATCAAATCCTCCGACTCCCTTACTTAGCTCTTCCCTCCCTTCATTTCTTCCTGCTTCTTTGTCACCTTCTCATCTTTGTCTCTCTTCTGACTGCCTCATCATTCTTCCATTCATTACCTGTATCAGTCTTTTATTACGACATTTCTTTGGTTTTGCATGTTATTTTCTCCGATTTATTATTTATTTTCACATAATTTCCCTCTTCCCCGATTTCCTCTCTTAGCTTGCACACTATTTCGTCATCTCGTTTCTAGCTATCTTCCCTTCTCCCTTCGTCCGTCCTTCATTGAACTTATGTGTGAACAATAATGATACCCTGAACATAGCACAGTAGACAGAGAGACGCTCCTTCATTTCGCTGACGCAATTATGTAGTTTGTTCTTGCTATCCCCAAACGGTTTCATTTAGCTCAAGAGTAACTTTTCGAAAGGGAGAGGTTAGATTTAGTTTTTGTTAAACCTTTTCACTGCAAGACATCTTACTTAAACTGAATAATCTCGTCTGGTGGTGGCCAAGTTAAAATGATAAAATACGTCATCGGATTAAATCAATGTGTCCTTTTTCCCACTCCTCACATCTACAAAATAAGATTAAAACAAGAAAAAAAAAATCAATTCACAACTCAAACCGCGAGGATTTACTGTGAGCTGAAGAAAGGAGTCTGGCGATAGCAAGATTAATAACGAAAATAAGAATACATGATACAACCCTCTGAAGCATTAAACTACTCTCCTTCCAGTGCTCTCCCTTTAGTTAAATAAATTTGTATGACGATAGAAAAGTGAATGCAAAAAGAGGTATCGTACTGAAATAGAGTTATCAAAACAAATACAAAATTTCCCCCTTTCTAATTAACACAAAGGCTTTTAAATACAGATCTAATCATTTGAGGGACTATATTCCTCAATCTGTCCTTGCCACTCTCTGCGACCTTTGTGTGTATGTGTGTGTGTGTGTGTGTGTGTGTGTGTGTGTGTGTGTGTGTGTGTGTGTGTGTGTGTGTATGTGTGTGTGTGTTCTTTTTAGTGTGTCCTGGACTCTCCATATGACCACATCTTGATTCTGAATTTCTGTTCTGATCTTTTTTAATTTTTCTCTTTATTTATGTTGTTTTGAAGAGACAAAATTATCAGGCATTCAGCCATTAGTAATTGTGTGTGTGTGTGTGTGTGTGTGTGTGTGTGTGTGTGTGTGTGTGTGTGTGTGTGTGTGTGTGTGTCCATTCCTACTTCCCCACTGCCACATGACGGGCAGGGTAGTGACTTGAGGTGGTGATTATTGTCCGTGGTTATCAGCTGACAACACCTCCCTATCACCACAATCACCAAGGACGCTGCCAAGATACCGGGATGACACCAACATCTAAGATACGTGAAACACCTGACTTGACTCACTCTTTACATAATGGACTATACTTACACCTGACACGATCCAAATTATGCGTAAAGGAGAATGAAATTATCCTTCGCTTTCCTTTTCCCTTAAATGACTTCATAAAATGGAGATTCAACTTACCTGGCACTTCATGGCGATCTTGGCACTTCCCTTCCTTCCGCTTTGTCTGAGAATGATAAAGAAAAGTGAACGAAAGCGCTAGATGTGGGAGCTTCAGGGTTTTTCGGTTAACATCCTTCAGTTAAATACTTGTCTCATTGAATGGTGTGGTATGTGGTGTGGTGAACTGTGCTTCCGTTAGTCGCTAAAATCTACGGAGTGCAACACCCAATGTCCAAATAACAGTAGGAGACAGACGGACTGGGCAGCTCCTAGAGATGTTCCCTCATATAAAATTTAAATGAATGACTGGGAAAATAATAATAATAATAATAATCTAAAAACTAACGGTATTTTCATCTATCTTTTCTGCGGTAAAATTGTTTTGATATAATACCCTTCATACCGCTAGATTTTATTCAGCTTGGAGAGGCACCTCGTACTGAACGAAAGAAAAACAGTCCCACTGACTTGCTACGGTCACTGAATAAAGTAGTGGCCTTTGATTTTATTTATGCTATCCCCTGGCAGAGTTATTCAGCTTCACAATGTCTTTTCTAACTGTCAGCTTTAGTTACTGTCTTCAGCAACCCATCCACTTCAAGGAGTCTCGTATAAGCTGAGTAACATCATCTGACGGTGGCAAAAAAAAAATAAAAAAAAAAAATGAGGGGGAGCATTATCAAACAGAAGAGGCTAAACAAGAAAGGCCTTTTGTACATTTAAATCGGTGTTATATACTCTCATGGTGTTGGAATATTACTTTGAAAAATATTATTGTACAGAGAGGGGCAATATCCACAAATGTTGTAACAGAAAGTCATGTAAAGTCTCCCCTGGGTTGCCACTTAATTTCAACAGTAAAATCTATGGCTGTTCCAGGAATTTTGACAATTTTTGATAGACATCTGACAGAGAATTTATGTATTAAAAATATAGTTTTCTGCCATAACAGCAACTGCCACAGCTCTACAAATGAGCTTACACGTAATTTACATCATTATCATTATCATCATGATCATCATTATCATTGTCATGATCTTGACTCTTAATATTACCAGAATGTAGACTGAGTCAGGGTCCTGAAATTGGGAAAGTAAATAAGAAAAAAAAAAAGATGTGAGGAAGCTATCAACAGGGTGGCCAGTGAAATGAGGCTCAAAATCTTTCATACATTATTCAAGCCTTCGGAATCCTGCCTCCAGCTCACAAGCTTCACCATCTGCACCTATTTTAATATTGTTTATAGACGTACTTCCTATACACGTGTCCGAGTCATTCAGCCGACTATAGTATTTCTTCAGGCGGGAAATATCAGTTCAGGGATTTTTTAGCTTAAGTCAGACGATTGTATTTGGCTCAGAGCTGCATCGCTGCAAAGCTAAAGCATCTCCGGATTGTGTAAGCGATGAATTAAGATATAGGAGACTGACTAGGGGAGTGTACTGTATGAAAATGAGGGAGATGAGGGAGGGGGACACTGAGGAAGAGATGGAGGGTTGGGGTGGGGAGGCATTTGAGGGATGGTGTGTGCGTTGGAGAGAGAGGGCACCCTGATGGCGGAGGACAGGGTGACCTGAAGGAGATTCGTGGCCATCCCTTCTGGAATTACGACGTCTAGCTATAGTTAAATAAAGTTCTTGTATCCTAGTAATACAATACAACCATTCATCTCAAAGAAACTAGCTACAGGCAAAGAGTTAAACACAAACACACATACAATGCAAAAATAATGGACTGATGCAGCCTGACGCAAAGAGAGAGATATAAATGGCTTCTTTAACATTTCTTGAAGTCACTTTCCACCTATACAGAAGGACTATAATGCATAAATATAATTTCTTACTTAACTGAGTAAAACATTTTGCTTATTTGATAAGTCAAGAAGAATGTGTAAGGTGCAGGTCAAGTAACTTTTCACTATTAAAAAAAAAAAAAAATCTAGTCTTACATTCCAGCTAAGGCCAGCCGATTGTATTCAGCTGAGTAAGTCACAGGAATACAAGATTATACTGTTTCCATTAGCTCTTTCATCATCTGGGCAGCTCAAGTATTAAAATAACGTCAGAGTTTCATGTAGCTGAGAGTGAGTCACAGGAACATCAGAATTAAAAAATATCCTAAAAAACACAGAGGACACTCAAAAAGGTGCAATGGGAGACTGACAAAATTAATATCAATCCCTTTTACTTCACTTGACACCAGCAAGAACACAGGTTTATAGGCGTCATTATAACGGAGAGGCTAAGGCAGACAGTTTCTAACCCCATATGAAGCCCTTTCTTAGCCGACTTAAAATCTTCAGGAGACAGCTGGAAAAATATAGCATCATCGCAGTAAAGATAAATGTGTTGCTAGGAGAGTGGTCGACCTGTTTCCTGGAAAATAATATACAGTCTCATAATTTCTTAAAAATAAACATGAAGTGTATCTACTCCTTTTCACTAACCGTAAAGTAAATGTAATTGGAAAAATAACTAAGTACACTAAAAAGGAAGAAAAAAAGTTAGGCTTCATTCACTCCAAATCCGATATTTTGTACATATCTCTCTCTCTCTTTTTTTTTTTTAATCTCCATGTGGATGTTCAGCAATAACCCAAAAACTTTTCCTCAAACTTGGAGTGGTTCGAATCTCACATCGGAGGGGGACTTTTCAGCCAGTCCCTCTCACTCCCAACCCCTCCTCAGCTGCCCTCTGCCACTCCACAACCCCCTCTGTTTGGCTCTCAGTGGCTGTGTTACCATGAGTGCTGAGGACGGTCCTGGGTGATAAGTAAGGGAAATACACACACACACACACACACACACACACACACACACACACACACACACACACACAGTAAATATTCCCGAGGTAAATCCAACTCACAATTTTCAGTGACTTTTCAGGGATCACAAAATGTCGAGGCCATTATTAAAGGATTACTGTGATTTGGGGGAAGCCTGCCTCTGCCCATCACCTCTCCCATCTGCTGATTAACTTTCCGCTAATCAACATGCGGCTAATTAACGTCACACACACACACACACACACACACACACACACACACACACACACACATATACGTACAAGCATACACACAATCAATCTCTCTCTCTCTCTCTCTCTAATCTTTCCATCCATCTGTCTATCTATCTATCTATCTATCTATCTATCTATCTATCTATCTATATATCTCTCTATCTTTAGCACAGATTCATATATTCGTTAGGTTCAATTCAGTGCCCACGCGCCGGAAAGCAGGACAGCTCATAGTAGGCACAGGCTGCGTCGACCTGTGCCGCAGAGTGACTGAGAGAGTTTTCTGCTCCACACGGTTACCTGTCCGTCATTGTGATGGTTTTCACCGAGCAACATGCAGACGCTGCACCAAGTCAAACGATATCATGTGACAATTATTGTCCTCGTAGCTATATGAAAGGCACGCTGACTAATGATACATGTAACTGCATAAGTGAGGCTTCTCATTTACTTCATTACCGGTAATTTTTCTGCCAGCATCAAATTTAATCAAATGAGGGAGAATCCTGCCCGACAAAGAGGTATAATACAAGCCTACCCTACCTAATATTATATCTGGCTAATGACCACTTAACTACTCGTATATTTTTCTGGCCGAAGCCAGACAATTATATTCAGCTGAGTGAGAAAACATTGTTCACTGAATTAAATAGTAAAATTAAGCAATGGATTTAACAATGAGTATGAAAGAAATATGTATTATAAAACCATATAGAGCATATTTTCTGAAGAACTGATATCTACAGCACATAGTACCGCATGCTGGCCACGAATACCACACACCACAGTCGACCTCTCATGAGCTCATCACTTCTCTGCTTCCGTATGTTGTGTCGGGCCGTGCCCTGGCCTTCGAAAACTAGATGTGACGTGACGAGACAAGAAGTGACGTGGTGTGACGATGAGACGTGACGTGGCGTGATGTGACATGACATGACGTGACGTGACGTGACATGACAACGTGAAATGACGACGTGACGTGACTTGACGAGACATAACGGGAAGTGACGTGACGAGATGTGAAGTGTTGTGAGGTGGTGTGGGGTGATTTGTTGCCGAGTCGAGTTAAAATGAAGTGCTGGGCTGTGCTGTGCCGTACTATATAATGCTCTGCCTGTATCTGTATCTGCCCTGCTCTGTACTGTCCTGTATTTCAGTATCAAGACTAAATTAAATCAGATACATTCGCATCTTTCCGTGCTGTCCCGTCAAGAAGTTTAATGACTTAGTAAATGAAGGCACAGTAACATTTTCCGTACATTTAGCAAACATCACTATCATTACTATACTAATCCCACCAAGAAATTGAGGGAATGATTTCATGCTTTTTAACTCATTCAAGAAGAAAAAAACAAAGGCGGGGTCGGGGAACAAACGAGTGGAAAGCAGTATGTGATATGGGAGTAGCTGCCTTAATTACCCCAGTCCAGTGACGCATTTATTCACTGTATTCTTGCTATGTCCAGAGGATTTTACTCTCTTCAGCCGATGGGATTAGATACAGCTTTCATTAACAACTTGACTATGAAGGGTGTCGCTTAAATTGCTTTCGTTTGTCTCATAAGTAGCAAGAATAAAATAAAGAAGTGCCCTGATTATTGGACTTAAACACATGCGCTTTATTACAAAACGACATTTAAAAGTGAGTAAAAGCAATAAACGCCAGTGATTCATCGCTTATCACTCAGTTATCTAGGAGTAATATAAAAAAATATATATATCATACTGGAGATAAAGGGACAAGGTAGCAGAGACGAGCGAGTGTTGAACCTAATCAGTCCCATATCATGAAGTACGAAACAAATTATTTTACTGTTTTCATACCA
The DNA here is from genome assembly GCF_032717465.1 of Coenobita brevimanus. Classification (NCBI taxonomy): domain Eukaryota; kingdom Metazoa; phylum Arthropoda; class Malacostraca; order Decapoda; family Coenobitidae; genus Coenobita; species Coenobita brevimanus. The sequence goes on from NC_136976.1 coordinate 41,333,105, forward strand.
GCGACAAAACATGCAGGTTTGCTAGAAAAATATTAAAAAGAGCAGAGAGCGTGCTGGCAAGTTCCACATATGCTTACAGTACATACAGTTCGAGTTGCATGTAAAAAGAATAATATAAAATCACATCATTACGTGACATATCTATCTATCAGTCTGTGTGTGTGTTCGTAGGATATTCTATGATAGTGTGGGGATATTAACGCACCTTGAAAAACGCGAAGGGGATGGGATGTGGGGGGAGAGATGAGGTGAGTAATAATAGAAAACTGAATATTCCCTCGTGGCGCCATACCGTTTGGCAGATGAAGGTTCTTGTGTTAATGCTGGGATGTTTAATTCTAGGCGATAACCAAGCCAGCTTTTGCATTAAGGTTTAGTTGAAGTGTCTGACGATTCTCGGGAACTTTCAATCACCATGCATGGTAAGTCTAACATACATAAAATTTGGAGGTGTCATTATTAATTTCTTCGTACATATAGGACAAGTATTGATATTTTCTAAAACGACAAACATTAAAAACCTTTTCCCATGCCGGGAATCGAACCCGGGCCTCCTGGGTGAAAGCCAGGTATCCTAGCCACTAGACCACATGGGACGATGTATGTAACAGTGAGGGGATGACAATATATAAAAAATATTACTCTCATATAATGCTAATGACATGAAATCAGGACATGAAAACGGCTAGGGTATTATGTCGATGAATGTATGACTCAACACACAACCATCAAGACAAAAAGGTACAAATGTCACACCACACACGCCCAAAAAACACGTGAAAGCATCTCACTTTGCTCAATGGCCAGAGATAACACCTTTAATTTAACTATTATAGCCCACCTCTTGTATGCTGATGAAATTGAATGAGCCTGGTTGCAACAAAAACAGTCGAAAAAAAAAAGACGTGAGTGAGACTTACTGAATAAAGGACGATAATAATAATGAAGCAGTGAATTATAGAGACAAAATAATCATCATCATCATTATCATCGTGACATACTTTCGAACCGAGAGAGTAGGCTAAAGGCGAGTATTTCTCTTTTCTCTGTTGTCTTGTATTTTGGCCCGCTGAGGTCTGGGAAAATGTTTATGGAGAAATGAATTTGAAGAACTAAATGGCCACTGGCTAAAATGGAAACCAGGAGGACAAGAATAGAAGCTGTCGCGAGTAAAGGGGGAAGGGAACAAGTGGAGAGAAGACTGACATACTAGGCTCTGCAACCCGAGGACGTACCTGTATTTTAATATTACAACTACGAGTACCAGACTAATTTAGGAAAGGCACCTCGTAGACGATGTGACTGATGAAGGCTGCAAGTGTCTCTTAGCCCTCAAGTTCAAAAGTCTGTCATAAGGGGAATAAAATCGCCTCCAGGACGCAAAAAAAAAAATGTTTAAAACACTTCATCAGATTGACAGGGTTAAATAGCAAGCGTAAACCCCTTCAATACAACGGTGACTTACATTTTACTTTAAGCTTTGGAAATGAGTTGTTGTGGCCCCAGGCTCATATGGAAGTGAACCCGGTGGACTGCAAGCTGATGTGGTCCTTTTTTTTTTTTTTTCACGATCAACTGTAATCCTTTCAGGAGATAGTGAAAGAGATCAGAGACGTTTGTATACCAGGCCAGTGGATCTGACTGATTATAGCCGTGATGTTAGGTGATGGCATCCCTTTCCAACACGAATGAATTAGTAAATGGCGAATGTAACTCTTTATTTTCGAAAGGAACTTCCTCCGCTAATTGAATTCGCCTGAGAATACTGAGAATAAAGAAAGAATACAACTGACAAGTGAAGAAATGGAAGGAGAGCTGACAATTATAGCTCCCTTATGGCCGTGTCAACTGTAGTATTAAATTTCGACTGACATCAGAGCGATTTAATGCAGTTAGGGGTGAGTCATCGGAGCCTGGGAGACTTCTGACTCTCTCATGTTTAGGGCAACTCTAGTATTCTATTCCAGCTGACTGCAGACATTTTACTTAGCTAAGAATGAGTCAGGGGAGTCTAGGAGTTAAGCGGAAATAAATTAACTGCGAATCAAGATAAGTGGAGACGGCTCAAGCAGACATGCAAGGAATTAACTTGTAGTGATAACATGGAGACTGCTTTTAACTTGAGAGAGAGAGAGAGAGAGAGAGAGAGAGAGAGAGAGAGAGAGAGAGAGAGAGAGAAACTTTTGTACGCATGGATGGTTCAGTATCCCTCACCTCCACCTGTGTACATATATCTGCACCTGTGTACACTCTCAGGATTTATACTTGTACACACACACACATACACACACACACACACACACACAGCCGCATAAACATACATATACCGTGACACAGACAAGTACCGCATATTAATGAAAACAAATCATTCCATTTACTGCTACGAGTTACAAGTGATATCTCAGCTGAAAAAAATCGTCTGGAGGTAAAAGGAACCAAACATATAGCGTCGTACCAAAACAGTAATCCTTTTTAGTAGCATGTCGTCTTTTACACCTCTTTCCAGCTGTCACTAATCGATTTTACTTAGCTTGGGAGAAACGTATGGTAAAAGAGGGTCAGAAACGAACTTCGCGAGCCCCATCACTACGAAAACTTTCCTCATCGTTAAATAATATCGTTCGGTAGCGGCAAGAATAACAAAAAATGGAATAAGCGTCATAGTAGTGAAGGGCATTAACTCCTTCACTTTGATGGCCTACTTTTCATTCTATTCCTTCTTTCTCCAGACGATTTTATTCAGTTCTGGAGGGGCTTTTCGAACTGGAGGGGTTAGATACAGCCTTTCATTAACCCACTCAGTAACGGAGGTTTTTCGTAAGCTCTAGAAATTCGTCTGGGGATGGCAAGGATAAATTGTAAGGTGTCACCGCGCTGAAGGAGTGAAGGGCGATCGTAATAATCAACATAATAAGCTACATAATTTCTGCAGGCAATCGTTTTTATGAGTAAGGAATGTGTACTAAAAGATCACATTTTTTTTTGTACTTACCACTGCCACGGTAAAACTGATGGAACCTGCAAGTCAGTTGAAGAGATAGCAATGGAATAAGAAGAAGAAGAAGAAGAAGAAGAAGATGGAGAGGAGAAGAAAAAGATCATGAAGGAGAAGAAGGAGAAGGATGGAGACGAGGAGGAAGAGAAAAAGGAGGAGGAGGAGAAGGAGGAGGAGGAGAAGGAGGAGGAGGAGGAGGAGGAGAAGGAGGAGGAGGAGGGGGAGGAGGAGGAGGAGGAGGAGGAGGAGAAGGAGAAGGAGAAGGAGAAGGAGGAGGAGGAGGAGGAGGAGGAAAAGGGGGTGGAGGAGCAGGAGGGGGAAAAGAAGAAGAAGAAGGCTTAGATGAATGCTATCGACTACACGAGATACATTAAGGCAGATAATCAGTGTAACGCAAAGTTCTAGTCACTCCCCTGCTATAGTCCCTCAGCAATCTAAAGTGCTCCTGGTTCAACAAGGACAAGGGGAAGCAAACTTTATCCAAGGGGCTGATCGGCCCGAGATATAGCAATGGAACTTTAGCTGGCAATTATTCTTTATTTCGCTGAGGACCTAACACAAAAAGTGCACATGAAAAATGCAACCGAAAACGATGACTTAATCTACATGTAAAAATCTGGGTCTGACCAAGTATTCCTTCATGGTAAGAAGCTGACTCAAAATAGGACGCTCAGGCTCTTAACGACTACCATCAAAAAATCGTCTGGGGTTAACTTGTGTATAACTGTAGAGATGTCCCGACCGCGAGAGGGTTAATGATGCCAGGCTCCTATATACGACTCCTTAACTGAAAAACACTGTATGGCGTAAGGTAGAATACAAATACTAGAATTGTCCCTACCATGAAAAGGTGTGTGTGTGTGTATGTGTGTGTGTGTGTGTGTGTGTGTGTGTGTGTGTGTGTGTGTGTGTGTGTGTGTGTCAGACTCTGGGAATTATAAGACAGTCCCTTCCATGAGTCCAGTAGCATTTTGCGCAGCTGAAGGGGCCATACACTTTTACTCATCACCACTTCAGTGCTACTACCCACCGTCCAAGCTGAATAAATGCCACGCCTATCTCATTCAGGGCTGGGTGGGCTGATCTAATCGAGGACGTATTTATGACGGGGAGATCAGGTAAGAATATTTTTACGGAATTCAGATCTTCTAGTTTCCCTTTCAAGTCATGAATTAATCTCATATTAAAGCAAATTGTATGGAGAATGATCAGTGATTCGTGTCCTTTGAATGACAGCGCGTTTGTATGTGTGTGTGTGTGTGTGTGTGTGTGTGTGTGTGTGTGTGTGTGTGTGTGTGTGTGTGTGTGTGTGTGTGTGTGTGTGTGTGTGTGTGTGTGTGTGTGTGTGTGTGTGATACTATCGAGTCCTAGCTAAGAATAATGTGAAGGAGTATAATAAAAAGTGGGTAAAATAAAACTTAGATAAATAGATAGACCGAGTATCAGAGCACAAAACTGTCTCAAATCGGAACTTCAAAGCGCAGTGTGTAAAGTTCTGCGACAGAATCCAATTAAAAGGCTTTTCTATCGCCGGCTCAGATCGCAGTTAAAGGAGGGAAATCTCAGCACCTAAAAATACCCCGTTCCTCCATTAGCCAGGTCAGGTTTTTATGATTACATTCCTCAGCCCGGGGACGTCAGATGCGTTTTTTCCTTGTTTTTTCATTGTACCGTACTTTCATTTCAAGACTTTTGGCATTCTCAGTTTCTTTCTTTTTCAAGATAAAATTTAATATCAGGTTACTGTTAATAGCTCCTGAATGTGATGTCATGTGACATAGGAAACCAAAACATCACAGACAACACAATGGCGGTGGTGGCACATTAACATACACACACACACACAAAAAAAAAAAAGAAAAAAAAAAAAGCAATACCTGCCCGTACCAACTTTTTTTTTTTTTTTTTTCACACTGCCCTGTGACTTTCACTTTCGACTAATTCCTCTCAAAATCTAATTAGTTCGTTCTTGCCTCACATTTATCCTATCCACAGTGTCTAGTCCACATAAAATCAAAACTGAGTTGACATTATTTTGTGATAGTAATTTTTGACCTTCCCAGTGACCTTTGTTCTTAAAAGTGAATTCTTTTATCCTAGTCTTGCCCTGAACCCTTCCACAAAGGTTGGTGTAAATCGGACAAAAGCTGTTTAACTTGACCTTTCCATGTGGCCTAGGCCTGTGACTTACTGATTTAAAAAACAGTAAGTCAACTTCTTGGCTGATCCTTAAACTTTCCACCACGTTTAGTCCAAAAGAAATCAAAAGTGTTTTAGTTATTTTATTTACACAGATACACACAGGTCGAACTTTGACTCTGCCATGTGACCTCCACAAATGACTATTCTAAAAACCAAACGCCTTTGTTCTTGTATTTCCCTCAATTTCCCACCAAGTTTGGCCTCAATATGATAACAGTTGTTTATTTTGGCTCTGTTAGGGGAAGCTTTGACCTAAGCCTTTCACTTATTCTCGGAGATAAAAACTAAACCCCTTGGCTATCATCTACACCAAATTTGATTATCATGAGATGAAAGCTGTTCACATACACACACACACACACACACACACACACACACACACACACACACACACACACACACACACACACAGCACCCGCTTTCGTTTCGAGAGAGGCTGGTGTTGTGATAGCTAGTATTTTTTAAATACTTCTGGTAGTGCACTGCATGATAGTGAATTGTTCCTCTTCCTTGCTATTCTATACTGCTAAGCTGTGTACAGGTCTGATACATTTGTCGATCGGTCACAGCAGGCGAAACCCGTTTGTCAATTACAAAGCTTGAATAAATCATCCTTGTTCTCTCACTGTTAATTGCCGGGATTGATCTCACTTTCAATGATAATGTGTAAAATGCTTTGTAAGATGTATATCACTTTTGATTATTTATAAATTTCCTCATGGTTAAAATCAGACCATTTTTACAACTGGGGGAACATCCTCATGGGTGAAATTATATACTGTATAGCCTATATTTTGCCAGAACAGTGCAGTGTATTATACTTCTTTAGCTTCGAATTTACCGTCATCTAATCAAAACAGTTTCGTAATACTGTACATCAACAAGTCCTGTAGCAGAGGAAAGAAGCAAAGTGAATTATGATAGTGTTCTATATCAGTTTTCCATTACTTAAATTATAATCACCAGAGGTTCGGACTCCGGACAAATCTTCTAATCCAAGAGCTGAATATTAACCACGTTATTCATCTCACGAGAAATGTTTCATTTGGAGGGATCAAGTATGGCTTTCATTTACATATTTCGCACGAGAGCTTTTCCGTAGGATGAAAAAAAAAAAAAATAATAATAATCGTTTCCAGGCAGGAACAAAAACTAAACTAGTTCGTCATCTTAATGAAAGGGTAAAATATTGCTCAGTAGGCCTATATTTCATATTTTTAAGGCACGAACAACAAGGAAGAAAGGTTGCTGTTCCACTGTAAGCAGTGATAAGAAATAGGGAAGTGAGCATGGAAGTAAAAAAGTCACTGCATGACAGTACTCTGATCCCCACTCTAACGTATGGAAGCAAAGTTTGGACCTTGTTGGAAGGAAACAAGTCAAGAGTGAGAGGAATGGAAATGAATTAAATAAGAGGAACATGTGCAGTTACGTGGAGAAACAGACTGACAAATGAGGAAGTGAAAGAGCGTTGTGGTGTGGAAGTCAATGTGGTAGAAAGTCTTAGGAGAAATACATTGCAGTGGTTTGGTAATGTGGAGAGGATGGAGAGCGAGAGACAAAAGAGGAAAGCGCATGTGAGTGAGGGAGAGGGGGAAGGAGGAAGGGTAAGAGAGGATGAGATGGAGGGATGGAGCAGAGAGGTATATGAGAGGAGATGTAAGGTGGGAGAAAGGCAGCGAAATGGTTGAGGACAGGGCGAAATGGAGGCGGATTTGTTTGTAGTCGCCTGTTACTTGATTAAGGCATTTGTTTTTAGATAATAGACGAATATATCTTTATAACTAATAATGTCATCAATAATTTCTTTGAACAAATATGACAATGAACCATAGAAGATCGATGCCAACCCGGATGACTGCTGATAATTAGCTTAGTAAGGTCTCATGAACTTTTGACAAGGTTTCGAGACGGTATTAAAAAGAAAAAAAATGTGAGCGTACCTGTACACCTACTACAATTTTTTCCCCTATGCAGCCCCGAAAGTGTGAAAGCCTAGTTAGATCATAAGAGTTTTCATCTCACTTCACAAGATGGGAATCCCAGATCTTTTGAAGGCTTATTGGCCGGGGCTGTACGTTTATAATAGGCAATATTACGAACACGGCTTCAATAATTATAGTTCACTTGTCTCTGGATAGGAAAGGAGTGAGCACACCCGTCGCTGCCCCCCCCCCCACACACACACACGCACGCGCGCACCAAAAAGAAAAAAAAAAAACAAGTATTATTCGACAAGACGCGCAAGGAACTAATTTTGACCAAAATCTGGAAGCCGATGGTGCACTGGTTAGCACCTTTATCTCACAACTAGAAAAACCCTAGTTCAATTTTTGGGCACGTCAGGCTCTTGGACAAAGTTTGTTTTCCTCATGTCTCTGTTCACCCAGCAGAACAACTTGGGGTCTGTGTGTTATCATCAGCCATTGTCGGTCATACTGCAGGAGGAGATTATCACTTGGCAAAAGCTGACTATCTGTCTTACCCATCCTCGTGCAGACGGTTAACATTAATCCTAAGCTTTTTTCTTCATACCAAACCTACCATTCACTTGTCAAGTCGGATGGATGTACTGCCTCTTTAGTCCGAGGATGTCATTTGCAGTTAATTCTTCACAAATTTTAGTAGAACTCCTTAGACGTGAACGTATTATTGAATGTAACCCTTGCAGTTCGACGACACTCTCTCTCTCTCTCTCTCTCTCTCTCTCTCTCTGCTAAATAAAGTTGTCTGGTGATAGCAAGAATGAAACAGAAAACATGTCACCTGACTGAATGGATTATCCCACTTAGTTCAATGGTCTATTCATATCTTTTTACAGGTTACCACGAGACCATCTTATTCGTCTTAGAAAGGATGACAAGAAAGGAAGGAGCTGATGAAAGATACAAGTAGCCCCTCCAGAATGAAAAGCTTTTCCCACGCTGAAGCAGACTGACACTGGGTAGCACTGATAAATACACATTCGGAGGGAAGTGTTTAATAGTGCGTACACTCGGCTATGCAAGTAATATGCTTACCAACGCCTTCCACATTAAGACTTACTACACAATTTACGACACTCTTTGAATATTCAGTGATGTATCTGGCAATGTGCAGAACGGCAAAATACGTCTATCTCTGTCTATAGCCAGACACATTAATCCCAGTAGAGGTGGGGTGGCCACAAATAAAATCGGCTCCATATGGCCCTGTATCACCAACTTACACACCTTCTCACATATACTTGTATCCTTTTACTCCATCCCTCTTCCTCATCCTCGATCTCCCTCTCCCTCTTCCCCCTTCCACTTCTCTCACACTCTCCTAGTTAGTCTTTCACTCTCCATTCTCTTTACTTGGTCAAACCAGCTCAGTGTATTTCTCCTAAGGCTTTCTATCACATATACGAGCGGGTAATTATTCCATGAGGTAATGAGGTGCTGAAGGTGCAGTGGTTAGCACGTCCGGTTTGCAGCTGGGAGAACCTGAGTTTGATTTTCGAGCAGACCAGACAGGTGAACTTAGTCTGTTTCCCCTTCCTGAAATCTTGATTCACCCTGCAGTACAGTTGGGGACCTGGGGAAACATCGACGGTTGAGGACTGTCATACAAGGGACGACAGATTGCGGTATTCTTGTGCGGTTAAGAAGCATACTAACGTCTCTTCCTTACTGGTTTATGTCTGATTCTGCTCCGTTATTATATTCTTGTGAGTTACTCATGCAGTGTAGGTGGATATTGGAGAGATATAAGAAGCAAAAACGAAATGTTAATGGGTAGTTTGGAGAATAAATCGCTAAGGAAAAGGTATTAGGGAGCTTCCTCATCCGACAAGAAAACGGACCCGTGACGTAACATGCTAGTTATAATCTGCCGTTATGACTCTCGGGTATATGAAAAACATTAATTCAAAGGCTTCTTTTCTAATGTAATGGAACACATGCACATAAAGTGATAATGAAGAGGATGGATGAGAACATTCATACTCAGCACAGATAGTGATAAAAAGCTATGGGAAATGAGAAAAATAAATCCATCAGTTACCATGACAAACTACTCCAGTCGTTATGGACCACTGCGCAAATATATGGGAAGAATTTTATTTTGCTCCAGCGTGAATATAACCAATAATGAGATTAAGTTATCCCGCTCATATCCTGTAATACTTCTATATAATCATACGATTAAAACAATACAAATATTAGTTTTAATCCCTTCAACTAGAGGACGTATATACATATTTATTCCTGCAACATCCAGACAATTTTCTTCAGTTAGGAAAGATTTCACGTCGAACAAATTAAAAGGGTGGCGATGATCAGGTGGTGGCAAGAATACACTTAAAGGAAATATGTATCGACAGATTAATGGAGACTGTTTCTAACCTTTTAATAGGGCAAGTGTTTCTTTAACAGCAAGTTGCAGGGAAATATGGGGATGTTTGGCTCCCGGGTGGATGTCGCAGCTGCTCCACCTAGGGGGCGCAGCGTAACTATGTGTAGACGCCCCATCACCACCTCTACTGTCTGTAAATGGTCGAACTTCTTATATTTTCTGCCACATGTTTCAAAAATTATGTAAATAATTAGAGGCCGGGTACTCAGTTTTAATAATATGGCCGTAAGTTTCTGGGCTCACGTGTGCAAAGGCAGAGGGAGTTGTGGGAAGATGAAAGGACATGAAAAAAAGAACACAGGAGAACAAGGGAACAGAGCGCCAGTGTGAACACTTATGAACTTTTTTTCTTTCCTACTTTTTGTTGTCAACCCTTGAGGACTCTTGACATGAGAGAGAATGAGAGACTTGCAGTTTATATGAGCTCACTGCTGCCGTGCTGTGCTTAATTTCTTCTCCGCATCTCTAAGACAACCCCTTCAGCTCATATAGTGGAGAAGATAAGGAATAATCCGAGTTGTGTAAGATTTTTGGAGTAAAAAATTGTATTGACAATAGGGATGAAGAGTGTGCTTAGACAGTATGGCCACATGGAGAAAATAGATGTTGCAGATGTTGATAGATGGTGGGATGGGAAGTGAGTGAGATGGAAGGTGGAAGGAGACGTTATGGGTTAAAAGGAAGATGGATGGATGTGGTATGTGAGTGTGAGAGAAAGCAAGGCGTGCAAGTTTCTGAGGCTTATATAAAACTCGTCTTTAAATCTGCCGGGCAATGTCTTGTGTATTCCCAGGACGGTTCGGTTACCCATTTCAATGTTTATTCTGCATCATTTACTTATTTTTTATTCCCCACTGGCCATGCCCAAGCCCACACCAGCACACTGAGCCGCACCCGCGGCACATGAGGTATGGCCAGCTGAATTATCAAATGGAAAGCTATTTGTCAACCACTCTGTATGTGTGGAGAAGCAGATGACGGGTCGGAAATCTCTTTTTAACAACAGAAAACAATGGACTGACTCTGGCTGGTGTATGATGATTATGGTACCACACGATTTTATTCAACATAGAGAGACTCCTTACAGCGCAAGGAGTTAAAAACGTCTCTTAAATTTTATTAGTACTATCGGCAAACGATTTTATTCTGACTTAGAAAACCCACTACAATGATGGAGCTAAGGATGCGGCCACTCCAAACGCGACGAGCGGGGAGGTAGCGTCCAGCGACGAGCGGCGAGGTGAGTGTCAGTGCGATGTCTCTCCAAATAGGAAGCGGCAACCTCGCGGGCGACAGTCAGAAGCTGTTCATCGCTGGTGACATGCTTGAGGCTGTCGCTAGGCAGTGCGCGACATTTTAGAACACGCTGCATCGTGCAGCGACGAGCGTGGAGGGTGAGCGTGGCGACAAAACTCCCAATTCATTCAGTGAGGCCATCTACATAAGGTTTAGTGAGTTTTATGGTGTCACCTCATCCCTCCCCGCTCGTCTCCCCGCTCGTCGCGTTCGGTGTGGCCGTACCCTGACAAGGGCTATTATGTTTTGTTCCTTTACAACTCCTCTGCAGCGAGAGAGTTTCCCCAAAGCAAAACACGGCCCCCAAGTGGAAGCAGGACAGTGTAACAAGGATGTCGCTGTACTGAGGGAGGAGGTGGAGACTGCCTCAAACCTTTTCACTACCTGAGGTCCATCCTAAGAAGAGTAAATATGTCTAGATTTAGTGGTACCGTTGGGACTTATCTGTTCAGTCCGGTGCTGTTACCAAACGATGCTACTCAACTTCAGGAAAACTTTACTAGGAAAGGGGGTAGATATACTGTAGACTAGTTTAACCCCATCACAACGAGCGGATCTCTTATGCCCAATAAAATCGCCTGGAGGTAGTGAAAATATCATATCATTTCAGGATGGAACATTGACACTGCAGCAGCTAAACCCATCATTTGGCTGAAGGGGTGAACATTGAAATTTGGTTTGTGATCCTGACCTTCTACCGAATATTCTCAAAGTCGTATTCAATTCATGCCTTACCCTTAAATCTTCAATAAGTTTGGTTCAGCTCAGATCAAAACTGTCTGAGCTGACTTTGCTCCGTGATCTTGACTTCTGACCTTTCCCTGTGATCTTGACCTTTGACTGTTCTTAAAATCGAATACATTTCTCCTTGCCTAACCCTGAACTCCTCCATAAAGTTTGCTCTAATCGGATAAAAAATGTTATGTTGACCTTGCCATGTGACCTTGACGATTGACCTGTTCTCCTCAAAAACCTTGGCTTATCCTTAACACTTTGGTCCAGATAAGATAATAATTGTCTTGGTTCTATTGTTCACACACAGACCTATGGGTACAACATTGATCTTGCCCTTGACTAGTTGTTCTCAAAAATGATAGCTCAATCCCTTGGCTGCCTCTGAACCCGTTCATCAAGTTAAGTTAAATTCAAAATAAAACTGCTTGAATTAATTATTTCAGAACACAAAGACAAACGGCATAACAAGGCATATCACCCGTTTCACTTCGCCAGGGTGAGTATAACAATTCATCAGACTGAAGGAGTTAAAGTTTTGTTCACACAGCTGGAGTTACATGGGAAGCTGATGTTAAGCAAAATAAAGCCAAGTTTGATCTGCTCTTTGCTGTCGAATTTAACCTGGCATGAAACTGTCATCTCTCCAACAGGAATGCTGAAATGCAACACCAAATTAACAATAAAACATGACGCTAGCCATGAATAAGTGCTGTGGATAGGATGTTGAGCCGTAGTATAATTTTGTCGTTAAGCTAAGGGATATAAACTGCAAAAGGACGAAATCTTAAGCCAAGTTAAGATGGGCTGACTATAATTTCTTTCTCGTGACATTATGATTTCCTCTCTTATTACTTATTAATCTTTACCAATTACTTCCGTCCTGATCGCTGAGCTTGTGTAGTGGAGCCGAGAATATTGAAGAACGGACTCACGAGGAGATGGATGCGTCGCATTCTTTTATTTGACATTCCTTATATAACTCTCTGACTTTTGTTTTTTTCCGTTGCCCGATTCATGGATCCCTCCCACCAAATGCAAGTGGAAAAATGGGTTGAGATGATGATGGTGATGATGATGATGATAATGAATTTCACGGACTTTCATCTTTACATCAGTACCATACCACTTCACTTCGTTATCATAAAACCGACTGGCATCAAATACAGCATCATCAAGGTTCTCATTAATTAGTAGATGCAGCCTTCCTCCTATCAGCCCATCAACCCTATAAAAAACTTAGCTTCCCTAACAAGCAGTCCTCTTCTCCCTCCCTCTTTTAGACCCTCCCACCCCTCCTCACTGCTTTGTCTTACTCCAAAGGTAAGTGCTTAAGAGCCTCACAAAGAGAAAGCTGATAAAAAAAAAATAAGGAAAAGAAAACTACAAGAACCCTATACAAACCCTCCCTTTCCTCACAAGCAACATCCCCACCCCTCAGGTTCTCCCTCGCTTCCCCTGTTCCTCTCTCTCTCTCTCTCTCTCTCTCTCTCTCTCTCTCTTTTCCACTCCATTATTAATTCCTCAAGAGCCTGACGAAAAAGAAGAGAAAAAAACGAAGCTTAAGTAATTCTTTAAGTATTTTCCCTTCCCTTCCCCTTCTCCTCCTACATTCCCTCTAAATTCTCAGTCTTGTTCGAAAAGTATCTGCACTGAAGCATTACGAGCAAGAAGAGAAAGGAAAACGAAAGCTACAGGGACCCTAAGAAGCATCCTTTCCCTCACAAGCAACCTCGAACCATCATGTCTCTACGTAAGGCTTCCCTCATGTCTCCATCTCACTCCAAAAATACCTACATGAGAGCAATACAGACAAAACGAGAAAGGGTAAGAAAGAAACAAGGATCCTACAAAAACGTCCTATCCTTCAAAACCAATCTCCTCTGCTGCCTCTAGATTAAGTTCCCTTCACCTTTTTTATCTCACCCCAAAAATGCTCGCAAGAAAACATTACAAACAAGAAGAAAACAATGAAAAAACAAAGCTACATGGATCCCATACAAACCCTCCCGTCTCTCTCAGGCATAACCACCCACCTCCCTTCTTGTCTCACTCCAAAATTAACTTCCTGAAAATCATCGAGAAAAGAAGAAATAGAGGAAAAGGAACGCTACAAGAAGCATAGCAAAAAACCTTCCTTTCTCTCACAAGCAACTCACTCCTGCTTCTCTCCCTCTCCCTGCTCCTACAGCCTCCCCCTCACTTCTTTGTCTCACTCTAAAATTAACTGCTTGAAAGCCTTACAGAAAAGAAGAAAAGAAAGGAAAAAGAAAGCTACAAGGAACGACCTCTACAGATGAAAGGAGTCTGGCCTAAATGCCCCGCCAGAGTTCTTTGATGTCCGGCACAAGAGAGGTGGGGAGGGGGGAGAGAGGTGGGGGGGAGGAGAGGAGGGGGAGTGCAGGGGGAGACAGGAGGGGAGGGGTATGTGTTTGAAGGGTCCTCATCTCAAGCAGGAATTTTTTTTTCTCTCTGCTTCTTGTGAGTTTTATGATTTTTAAGAAGGGTGGGAGGAAGAAAAAGGAGGGTGGTTTGTGTGTCAGGGAAACAGGAAAAAAAGTGGAAGGGGATAAAAGAGAATGAGAGAGAGAGAGAGAGAGAGAGAGAGAGAGAGAGAGAATGTGGAAATGACGTGGAACAGAAGCACTGAGAAGCCCGAGGTTAGAAGAGGATGAAGGTTGAGATAAATGCCTGTCTACTTCCTGGTGGTTATTAAGGATGTTAATTAATTTTTGCCAAGTCACAGTGATCGAGGAACAGCCGAATTTCCATCTAGGTTCCTAGGTGCATTCCCTGGTGAGGAGGGACGGAGGTGGGGATGGAGGGAGGATGTTGCTGGAGGGAAAGGATGGAAGGGAAGAAAAAAAGGTAGTGAATATTTTTTTGGAGGGAGGTGAGAGAGGGAGGTGAGTTTTGGGAAGGTGAGAGGAGGGACGGGCGGGGGAGGGATGTTGTTAGATGGAGTGGATGGAAGGGAAGAAGAGGTAGAGAATGTGGGGCGGGGTGTGAATGAGGGAGGTGAGGTGGAGGACGGTGAAGTTAAGGAGGAGAGTTTTGGGAAGGTAAGAGGATGGACAAGTGGAAGAGGTAGACGTTGTTAGAGGGAATGGATGGAAGGAAAGAAGAAGAGGTGGAAAATGTGTGGAGGAGGATGAGTGAGGGAGGGGAGGTGAAGGGGGGTGAGGGGTGAAAGAGGAAGAAGGATAGAGAAGGTGACGGGGAGGAGGGGGTGGGTGAAAGAAGGGAAGGGAGTGAAGGAGGGACGGTTGGTGAAAGAGGGGAAGAAGGATGAGAGGCATTGGTGAGAGGGAGGGGGCGGGTGAAAGGATGGGGAGTGAAAAAACGGTAGGGGTATGTAGAAGAAGGAAGGGTATGAAGAAATGAAGGAGAGGCGAAAGAAGAGTGGAGGAGGTGATGGATAGGGAGGAGTGAACGCGGGGAAAGTGAAGGAGAGGACGGATAAAGGAGAGGGAAGGAGGGAGGAAGGAAGTGCTATAAAGGGGAAAGGGGGAGATAGGGGGGAGGAGGGGGAGGTACTGATTCCTTAGGTTGGTGAAGGGTGGCTTAGAGAGAAAGCGTTAGGCAGGGGGAAGGAGAGAGGAGGAGAGATGAAGGAAGTGCTATGGAAGGAGAGGGCGGAAGGGAGGAAGGGAAGGAGGAAGGGACAATGGCGAGGAAGTGCCGTCTATCGGGGAGGGATTTAGGTAAGGTATACATAGAAATCTTTTGCTGAGGGAGGGCGTTGGAGAGAGATTTTGGACTGCTAAGCCAAGAGAAGGAGGGAGAAAACTTGGAAATGGGAGTCGGGGGGAAGCCGAATGGGAGGGAAGGGAGACAGGAAAAAGGAGAGGGGCGGTCTGGGGAAGAAGGAAACCAGAGGAAAGATGAGCGAGGGCGGGGGTAGACGGAGAGAAGGGGTAAATGTGGGATATAGGAGAGAGGAGGGGGGTATGGGGGGAAAGAAGGAGGGGATACAGGAGGGGAAGAGAGGAACAAGTATGCTAGGTGCGTGGGAGATGGGGAGAACGCGGGAGGGAGGGTACTGGAGAGAGAAGGCCTTCCTGTTAGCAATTCTGGCCGGTTCAGTTCCTTGGTGGCTCTAGGTAGTGTCCTTAATCTCAATACCTGCGGAAGTGTTGTTATATTCGGATGATATTACTGTTATATATTAAAAGGTTTATTATGAACGGTAAATGTTAGATAAAACCTTCAGTAAGTCCTTCAGTCTATTCCAAGCCTAATAAAACTGTCTGCGGGAAGCAAGGATATCCTGTAATAAAACATCGTTGTGAGGGAGAGTGTACTCAATTCTAACCTCATCAACCGCAGGATTTCTTTGCATTATGTTCTTGTTGTATCCAGGCAATTTTATTTAGAAATGGAAGGAATTTTCGGACTGTAGAGGTTAGACACATCCTCAATTAATTCTTCACTACTATAAATCCTTCTCAAGCTGAGCAAAATCATCTGGAGGTAGCAGTAATGAACCAAGCTACTGTAATGAAAATATTATACTTGAAGAATCAATCATCCTCATCTGCAGAGCTGTACTATGCAACTGAAGGGTGTAAAAAGCCTCCAGTAGCTCTATCAGTATGAGTGGTCTTTCCAGACTCGAAATTACTCGTCTGGAGGTCGCAAGATTGAACTATTATCTAACGTCACCGTTATGACGGGGCTATTACGCAGTTTTAACCATTTCAGTCCGATGGCATTTTTTAAATTTTATGCTTGCTGTCTCCAGGTACTTGTATTCAGATTAGGAGAGACTTTTAGAACATGAGGGCTTGGATATAACCAGAACCAGTGCCATGGGATCTACAGAGCTGAACAGAATAATATAACAGCGGTAAGAATATGATTTTCCTCCTTTAATAGGACTTATTATTATTTTTTATCTGCCGTGATGCCGACATGGTACACCTGAGGGATGCTTTTTTTTTTTTTCCCCTTTCAAGGAAAGTTCGAATATCTGCTCTTGGAGAACTCTGAGAGATTTTCGTATGAAATATAAAGTTGCTCAGCTTGAAATTCTGAGTTGATCTGACATGCAGTTGTTGCATCAGCTGACGCATAGTTTCTTAGTTAGTCTATGAAAATAGTCTGTTCTTGTTGTGTTTGATATTTAACATCCCCAGAACATGTTATTCAGCTTGGGAGAGTTTTTGAAATGGAGAGGCTAAATTGCCCTATAAAGCCTCGTTAACCCCTCGATAAATGCAATGCTCAATAAAGGGATCAGATATGTAAAACAGGAGTGTAATACGAATAATAATCAATTCTAGAATGTAATCCATGAAAAAAAAAAAAAAGACTTGAGAACGATCACACACACAAAAAAATCACGTCGACAGTGAAAAGAAACGGTCAGTGAAGTAAGCTAACAAAGTAGTTGGATTCATCTGATATTACGTAAGAGAATATCATTCTCACCTTGTACAGTTCCTTAATATGGCCAGACTTGGAGTACTGTGTTCTGTTTTCGTCACCATATTACGAAAAAGAAACGAAGGAATTATAGAGAATATAGAGAAAGGTGACAAAAATAGCACTTAAGATTGAGGAACAAGTCATATGAGGAACGTTTAGAGAACCTAAATCTGCATATCTTAATCAAAGCGCAGATACGGGTAGGATTCGGTCTCAAATATATAGATCATACAAAGGACATAAAATGATACTTGATATATATTTCACAACAGATCTGTCAGATCACATTAAAGGTTATGGTTAAAGTTAATGGCAAACGAGTCCAGTCAGTTGACGCAAAGCATTTCTTCTTCAGTAGGGCTGTAAACATATGGAACAAACTGCCACTGAATATGGTTGGCTGCGACACATGAATAACATTTGAAAGTCACTAACCAGGTAAACACGTTTCCGGCTGAATAAAGTCATTGTGTAGTTAATGCTACTTTTTCCTTCCAGATTAAGTTTATGAAAACTATAATATTCTGTTCAGACATTCCTGTTAAATTGCCATAACAGTATCCTATGTTGCATGGTGTTTGTTCTCACTATTTTCTGCCAATTTCGGCTGGACAGACTGGTGGTAGGATGATACCGTCTTGCTGTACTCTCCTTATTTCCGACTCACAGGAAAGATGTTATAGTCACAGTCTTTTCTTTAAGAAACAGAATATACATGATCATTTGTTTTCTTTCAGACTATACAGTAGTCTAGTTACACTCATACGGAACTGCTTAGCATGGGCCAGCCGTCTTACTGCGGTTAATCTCTTCTCTTATGTACTAATGGTCTTTACTTTCTTATTGTAATCATTTAGTTTAGGTCACATCACGAGAAGATCCTGGTCGTTAGATCTGGAGACAGACCAAAGGTAGGTAAAAGAATAACCGATAGCAGTAGTAGGTAGGTTGGCCCTCAGTAGACTACGATTTTACCACGAGGAGAAGGATAACAAAGAAGAGGGGTGGGAGAAGTTGTATAAAGCTAACTGCAAAAAACTGAACAATATTTAAAAAGCACACACTTCATTAATTATGCCATATTGATGACATTCCTGTAATACGCACCTGATGTGCTCACATAATGAAATTGTATTATTGTGAGGGTACTATTTATTCGTGCATTTAAATGTCAGAATACAGGATGAGGACCTGCAAAGTCAGTGTCAGCCAGGGACACTGTTAATGAAAGTAGGCTACGTAATGGAAAGTAAGATGAGGGCAAAATAGGCACTGAAGATTGAAAAGGAAAAGTTGTGTGAGTAAGGATGTTAAGACCAGGGAGGGAAGGGAGGGAGGTGGTGATGGGGGAAGAATGATGGGTGAGATGAGGTAATACCGCCCTCCTCTCTCATCCTCACTCCATTTCTTAGCTTACTTATCTCATTACACATACATACCCTTTTTCATTTTTGCACTAACGCTCGCGAAGCGAGAGTAGGGTAATGTTTTACTCGACGTGTGTATGTGTGTGTGTGTGTGTGTGTGTGTGTGTGTGTGTGTGTGTGTGTGTGTGTGTGTGTGTGTGTGTGTGTGTGTGTGTGTGTGTGTGTGAACAATGCAACCCTCAAAATTTTATCTAATTTCGACCAAACCTGGTGTAATGATTGAAGGCCTTCTCAGAAAAGCAACTATTATCTTTAAGAACAGGTCAGTGTTCAAGGTCACATGACAAGTCCAACTTCAACAGTCTTGGTCCGATTCTAACCAAACATAGTGGAAGACTTAAGGGTAGGACAAGGACGAAATGAATCG